>NC_142528.1:9259547-9534547 GCF_964205215.1 Stylophora pistillata | reverse complement strand
ATCTCCAGCAATCATAACTTTCTTTTAACTTGATGTCAGCGCATCTCGAGGAGCTCTAAGAGTAAATGATATGCCTTACTCCTAAAACTCCCCAAGGCGCTCTAAAATCAATTTTCTTTTCGCTGATATTGTGTTCGGAATCGTGCCACGGACTTTTCCGAAAAGGAGCGACGGCTCAGTCTGTGCAGGAGACAAAGAACGAAGAAATTCTTCCTAATCGTAGACTTCCTTGTTTTTCAAACAGACCCTAATGTAACAGCAACTATGGAAAACAAATTGCTGTCTCCATTGCACTTTGCGAGCTGGTATGACACAGCTGAAGCAGTAAACGCTCTCATCGATAACAAATCTAACGTGGAATGCAGCGCTGTATTTGGACAAAAGCCTCTTCACTTTGCTGTCACACGTGCCAGTGTAGAACTTGTTAAGGTCAGCTCTGTTCTTTAATAAACTTGTAATTTTGAGCATTGTTTTTATCTAGAGGGTTTTCTATGTATACGTCGCAGGTTTCACAGATCAGATCTGTACTGTCCGATTTCGGACACCTGCATTAGTTTTTGGACGGTCCCACCTCATTTCGGGCACCAAAATCTATTTTCGGCATTGCGATTTTGGCATTTTTGACGCACCTTTTTTTTTATTATATCAGTCTTTCCACACAATAATATGAGTAAGCTGTCATACAATAATATGAGTAAGGTGTGGTAATAAAAAATAATTGGCCAAGTTGTATCAATAGTCTTTCAACCGACTCTTTTTCAGATATTGTTGACCAAAGGAAAAGCAAATCCGAATTCTCATGATAACCTACACTTTACAGCCCTGCATCTAGCTGCGCAAAGAGGACGACTGGATATCATCAAAATGCTTGTAAGTTAGGCGCTTTCAAGTGTAGTTCTCTCCAAGGGTTACCTACATGTATCCAGTATGATCCTGTCTTTTCCGGGTCAATACTTTTCCGCAATATCTCTCTTTCGTTTTCTTTTGTTTTTCTGTTTTGCCTTTTGTGATAAATTTGTTTTCCTTTCGCCAGTTAACACACGGAGCTAATCTACGCACCCAAAATGACGAAGGTGATACAGCGGTACACATTGCAGCTAGAGAGGGACGAGATGAGGCCTTGAAGCATCTTCTTCAAAGAGGTGCTATGAAACTTCTTATTCTTTCTCCGCTTTCCGATAACGACACTTCCTCGAATGTTTTCCGTTGTATGAAAAACCCTGGGAGAATTTTCAGACACAAAAAGAGGAGTGACCTTTCAGAAAATAAAAAAAAAAACATGAAAAATTTCCGTTTGAACTTGATGTCGCTAATCCCACTAGTATGTAGCATGCGTGTCACATTTAAACCTAGTAATGTTTAGTTTAATGATAGTGTAATGATAGTTTAATGATAGTTTAATGATATATTACAATATTACAATATTACAAAAATATGCACTGCCCGCAGTTAGCAAAGGCTAGTCGAGGCGGGCAATGTTTGATACGTATGTTATAAAATATAAAATAAAAAGATTTACAGAGCAAGAGATTCTGTCAAAATTCTAGACAAATTACAACTACATTAATACATTTAAGATACGGCAAGGAAACAGAACAAGCTGGGATCTTATAGTTGTACTATTAAAGTATACAAATCAATATAATCGTCATATTTTTCGAGTCTCTGGAGGAGGAAATCATCAATTTTACTCTTAAAGTTGTATTTTGATAGCTGGCGCACTTCACAAGACAAGCTATTCCAGATTCTAACACCATTTCTTGAAAATGCCCTTTTTTGTATATCTAATCTTGAACTTTCAACAAAATAGTCGCCTCTTGAAGATGATCTTGTCTTATGGGGATGAATATTAGCTCGATAAGTGAATAAGTTAGATATGTTAGAAGGTGACAAATTATTGGATATGTCATGCATCATGATGGCAACTGATTTAAAGTAAAGCATATCCAAAGGAAGAAAACGAGAAGAAACAAAAAACGGGATCGCATGAGATCTGTAGTCACCAAAGTACATTAAGCGAAGGGCTCGATTTTGAAGGATTAGAATTTTATCCGGCTCTATGAATCCTGGTGATCAGACATGCGTAGAGTATAGGAGCGCAGAGTACTAGTCTAAGGGTCTGGGGATGGTTTCTTTATGTGAACTCCACGTTCTGTTATCAGGTTCTCTTGAAGTACACTTCGAACGCACCTTCAGATCCAGTTGTTTTCAGGCTGATAAACTGACCTGTTTTTCGCTAGGGGCTGTTCTGAACAAATCGATGACGTAGGTGATTGATAGGATACTGAGCAATTATTTATAATTTTCAGCATCATTGGACGGCATATCTTGCAAGGATCTCTTAAACAGTGAAAATTTTGAGTCAAAGAGCTGTTTACATTTGGCAGTGGATGGTGGACATGTAGAGGTAAATACGAAAATAATGTTGTTCATGTCTTTGTTGTTGTTGTTGTTGTTTTCAAAGTTGTCTTTTCCCTTACGCTGCTATTTTCATGCTCTTGTTTTCTCTGTTTTGGCTGATCTTGTTTTTTGCCGTCGTGGCTATAAATATAAAGTTGTTGTTGTTACAACAGTAACTTTGGTTTTCTCAACTACGTTAGTGATGTAAACTGGCCACCGTCAAGAGTTTCAAAGCTGACGTTTCGAGCGTTAGCCCTTTGTCCTTCGCTTATTTCCATTATTAACTCAGTTGATAAAACCAAAATTTCCTTGTTACTCCCTCGACGTAGCACCATAATTTCTTTAGAAATCTATCTCCTTTATTCGTTGTTAGGTGCTTGTGTTGTTGTCGTCTTCGTTCACGGCTGACTTTTGAGATTGGTTGCACGGTTTTAGTGAAATAATTATCGTTACCTCAGTTGCGATTGAATTCTAAATGGTGAACTCTCGGTGGTGGAAGCCACGAGATCATGAATCTTAGTGGTTGAATTAGAAAAAATCGTAAATGATAAATACTCCTATAAAACACTGATTTAAAGTAACTGATGTGTTTCTTGAATGATTGCACACCGTCTAGGCAGCGATTGTTTGCATCGAATATGGCGCAGATCCCCGTACTGTGGTAAGCGGATTGCTCAGTTTTATTTCAATTTACATACTAATCAACAAAATTTAGACAAAATGACATGAAAGTTGGTTCAATCAAATATCATACACTGGAGAAGCAGTTCTAAGCAACCACAGTGTGACCCTTGTGCACGTAACTAAAAAGCAACAGAACTTGCCAAAAATGTTGACTTTTGGTGGTGCGCCACGGCGACAAATATAAATCATGCCCCCTCGGCGCTTGGGGGAAAGTGGCCCCTATTGCAGCACGTAAAACCTATCAGTACACCTATATTTACAAATATGGTAGTGTAAAAGCTTAATTTATTCCAGTAACAATCAAGTAAAAAAGACAAACTGAACGAGCTAACGAATCTTTAAAGTAATAATCAAGTGGGGTGTTGAATTAATATTCTGGGTGGATAGCACGATCCATTGTTCTGTATGATTCCTGCGATAAGTTCATTAGGAGAAAAACAGCAAAATAACCGATGCCCTGGAGCACTATGGGAATTACTCGTATCTTTTTTAGTATCACCGGTTAATAAGCAATCGAAAAAAAAAATAACATGCAGTGAAAAAAAAAAATTGAAAACAAAAACAGGTATCAAAACAAAACAATGAGAATTCAATTCATCGGGTGTCGACTAAGACCGCATTGTTAAATTTGATTTTCTTAGACCAAACGAAACCTTCCACTCCATGTGGCAAGTTCTACGGGTAACCTACCTATGGTGAAGTTTCTACTGTCGCAAGATTTAATTCACGTCGACGAGGAGGACTACGAAGGAATGACACCAATACTCAGGTACTTAAGGAGAAAATTAACTGTATTTATCAAGAAGAGAGAGAAAAAGATATTTTTCTTCGGGTGTTCAATGCGGTGAGAAGTTGCGACACTGAATCGTGCGTAATTGTCAGGTCTTCGCTTTCCCTCGTCGCGCTGTGTGCGTCCAATATGAAATTGTTTGATTTGAAGGTGCTTATCATGTACTGAGAACCGACTCCATGTATATGTTGCTATGCTGTTGCTACTATACACCTTCACATGCACGTTTTGCTAATCACTGACCATTGATCTGTAAAATGAGAAAAATAATAAATAGCTGTAGCTTGTGTACTGATCCTAATCAGACATAGCGTTTCAATACCTCTTGAAATCTAACCAATTTTTCTCCGTCACCTTTCAATATGGTGTCGTTGTATCATGCACTGGATGCGGTTCGTAAGGACTCCCGCCTAACAGAGCGTAGCTCCAATTCTTCGCAGTCAGTGAAATATAATGAGAAATTTTAAAAGCGTTATGTTTTGTTCTTTATTTTGTAAGTAATAATTTATTGACAACTCTATTCAGATGTACTCAATCTTCACAGCTTACATTATGAATAATTTACCATGCGTTTGATTGTGGAGCGCTCTAGCTCTTTCTTGCTGCTATAATTACTTCGACGAAGAAGGTTATCGATGTTGTTGATCTTGTTCTGTAAAGAATCTTTTCAATCTTATCCAAAACACCAAAAAGTTTCAGAATGGTATTTCATCAGAGCCACGGGCAGGATAAAAGATTTATTCTCAGGAGGAAAACCATTTTCAAGTTCATTATCTTTCTCTGTGTTCTTGGAGGGTGGTACATCATCAGACTAAGCTATACTGCCTGTGACAATTCTACTGAAAAATACGATTCCAAAATAAGTAGTCGTGAAGACTGGTTCGAGGGAAATATAACAAGGTTTCAAAACAAAGCCAACCTCCACAATTATGTGGTTCTAAGGAAAACCACAATTGACGTTTACGGAGATTTTTCCTGCTCCAATTCGGAGAAACGACGAATGTGCTCGTTCAAAGTGGAAACGCTTATTCAAGCTGTACAGATATGCAACGTGTACGGCGATGTTTGTGTGGGGTTTGTGCTCACAAGGGATATGAATATACGACTGAAACATCAAATCAAACGATTGAATTTCGATGGCAAAGCGGTATCGTTGGTGAAAAGCGCCTTCGTACCTCGTTTTGGGCAAACTCAGCCACCTAAATTGTTTACGCCTAGAAACTTCTCAAGGCCTGAGAATTAGATCTAGTTTACTCTCTCCATAGCTTGAGCACCTAATTCAGCTGCCATCTGTTTTCTTCACTATGGCAATTACAGGAGACTTACTCTATGAGAAGCTGCAACAATATTGTATAGTATTGGCGGGAAGCTTCCAAGTTTCTGTTTTCCTCATGCTAATTAGCTGGACTGACAACGGAGAGGGATGTGATGATCGACAAAATGATATAATTAAGTATCTCTGACCTCTGTTCACGCACTGTGGAGGGCCATAATTTTGTAAAGGGAATTGTTTCGTATTATTCACATAAAAGCCACGGATCTTGTCAGGAAACATTTGAGCGATACTCCTAAATGATGGTTCTTAAGCGGCAACCTTCTGCCGGTGTAAATAAATATGTTAACATTTTCTCTCCCGTCCGCAAAAAATTAAAAGGATTCAGTTATAACAAAGAGATCGTCACAGACATGCTCTGTATTGCTACAAACCTTTTACCAATTATATGAATCAAGGGATTCAATTATACCAATCTCCTGTATGTTTAATCAAATTAATGATTATTGTTGGCGTCAGTTATTTTGTTATGTTTTAAATAAGAGTAGTATTGTCGCTGTTTAACGCGTGTAAATTCAAAACGCAGCTGTTCTGAGTATAAACGTGATTTGTTTCGCCTTGTGGTCCGGTCGCATTTTCTGAATTTGGGCTAGTGTAGTTCCGTACATATGTTAATGTACAATAGGTCCAAGTGCATATTATATCATTATCATAAGCTGCTAACGGGTGACATACACTTGTATAGGACCTCCACTTTCAGTTGGTGATAAACACATATTTACAGATTGAAGTGGCTGGCATCTTTTTCATCGAGGGATAATTTACGAATAAAAATATTAAGTCTGATTCTTTTTTCGAAGATTTTGTGACTGTGGGTGAATGACGTATGTTAAGACATGCAGTAATCAAGACAAATAAGAAGGAGTCTTGTTTTTGTTGCAAGTAAACGTCGACGATCATTCAACTCTGTCAATGATATAAGCGACGAGGAGTTAAAAGTTGTTTCTCGTTTTTGATTTCAGGGCCTCTTTGTCCGGCCACGTAGAAATCATTGAACATCTCATCAATAAGGTGACTCAGCGAAATACGAAGAGCCAGTTTTAGTATTCTATCTCTTTTTAATGGGATCCTTGTGAATTAAACGTTCCAGCCCTTTTAAAAACTCATCATACTGAAAAGGATATCAGTTTTCGTAAATAAGTATAAACTCGTAACGTGATTACCCTCCACTTCCCTTCAGCCTGGCAAATGTACCCCTGTCGATGGTGGAAGAGGTGGGGCGTACCCCTTTCGCTAGGGGAGGGGTGGGGCGTGAATAAGTAGCTGGATATCTTTGTATGGTCAATCAAAGAAAGTACTCTCTCCTCCCTCCTAAGGCATAATACCGCTGTCGTTCCTTTAATATCTGACCTATTCCGTGTAACCTGGCCTTCCCTAGGGAGCAGCCATCTGTCCATTGCCAGACTCCACGGCGCCATCCCCACTGATGTGTGCTGTTAAAAGAGGACATCACAAAGCCGCTGTGTTCCTGATCAAACGCGGTTCACCGATAGATCTGAGAGATGCCCACCAAAGAACCTGCCTTCATGTCGCCGCCTATAGTGCCAATGCAGACACTGTTGACATAATTCTTGAGGTATGTCATAGCTTTGCAGGCCTTCTTATGTCGGTCTTGGGAAGGAAATACTTACATCTAAAGAATGACCGGAATCAGAGTTATTTCCATGACTACAGCACTACAAATTCATTTAGTAACAGCTAACCGAAGGAAAACCAGAGTCGCCCAAGGAATCGCTTTTCCATTAGACCAAAACGTAGCTAGAAAGCAAACAAGACGTGAAGGAAGCTACGAGCAAGCCATAATAAAAGCTTTTGTAAGGAAAATACAAAGCGAACATGACCAGAATGAAAGTTAAATCACTTGACCTGAAATATTCATTATTGTAAAGGCTGAAAGTTTCTAAAGAAACTGTGGTGCTGCGTCGGTGGAGGTAACAAGGTAATTTGGTTATATCAAATAAGTTGAAATTGTAAATTGGCCACCGTAAAGGGTTAAAAAGCTGACGTTTCGAGCGTTAGCCCTTCGTCAGAGCTTATTCATTATTGTGTTGATTTGATGGAACTCCCGTCTTGTTTAATGTTCTCTTAGCCATGATAGAGAGGCAAGAGAACCTTTTCTAAGTCGGTCGCCTGACTCGATCAGAACAAATTTGCAATGAAGAAAAATACGTCTCACTACAAGAATTATGGATGACAGTTTGAAATCGAGTAACAACAGATCGAGGGTATAGAATATGTCTCAAAGGAGTAAAGAACATAAAGAGTATAATGTTTCGATCTTTTGAATAAACTTCCTGATTCCAGTGACTCTCGCCGTTACTAAAAGAAAACCGTCAAGACGCTGAAGAAAAGAACAGCTTATAATTCATTAGCATATGCATAGCTATATTACATCGGAAGGCAGATTTACTGAGAAATATGCCCATGAAAAGTATTAAGGAGAGCAGAATGTCTTGTTTTTCAGAACGGCGGTATGTGTCTGATAGACAGCTTGGACAGGGATAACAGGACACCGCTACACTACGCTGCAGCGAAAGGAAGCCTTCAGGTAGGAGAAAAATATAGGTTTACTGCAGTCGCAGGCATCCAGTCAGACGTTCCTAAGCGACCACCTCTCTGTAGTGATTGTTTTCGCAAAAATTTTTTTTGGTCGAATTACAACAGTTGAGACCCCGCAGAACCAGCGGTGCTCTCTCCCAGGCGACCTTAGAGCGCTTCTCGATTAAGTATCGTTAAATCCAAACCAAAATGATCCTAACGGCCGATCAGAAGAAAGGAAAATACCCTTAAGAGCCAGTGAGAAAAAACCAAACAGCTCAAAGCGCGGGAGAACGGTTTTAGCCGTTTCGCACGTGATTGGCTGAGAAAGTGGCGCGAGTTTTCTGGACCAATCACAGAGCGAAGTATAGCAAAACTAGTGCAATGCAGGATTACTTTCGACACGCAATTGAAAATTGCTCCATCTGGGCTGTTGTAAGCGACCTCGTGGACTTGCATTGAAATTTTGAGAGATTGCAAATTGAAAGTTCGACTACAGAGTGTTATATAGTGTTTCCTGTCTCTTTTCTCATTCTGATGTAGCGGTACATGTTCCGGTGAAAATTTTTCCTACTTTCTTAGCAGGGTTATTGTTTGTGCCTCCTCGTCTAAATTGTTTTTTTTTCTTCCTCAGATTGTTGAGAAGTTACTTAAAGCAGGGGCAAGTATAGATATAAAAGATGAAGAAGAAAAGATTCCAGTACATATGGCTACCGAGTAAGTGGCGACTGTTATTGAGCTAACGCGAGATCTATCTTACTTGATTGAATATTTTGTGGTTTTTCGTTGATTGTTCATTTTTTGTTTGTTCTCAATTGAATTAGTGGCTGAACAGGTTATGGCTAATAAAATTCTGCTTGATACAGTCCCTAAAGAAAGTATGGCACTCAATGTCAATCGAAATACCAGTTTAACGGTACGGGAGGGACATCCTTAGTTAGCAGGTGACCGATTGATTTGTAAAGGTGCTCTCTGAAGGCTTCATATGCCACAAGGCGCTGTGTAGATAGACAACTGATGAGATAATCGATGATCGGCGTTTTATTCGCAGGAGTGGTAGCCTAGCTTGCGTGAAAGTGTTATTAGAAGCCGATCCAAAGACTCTTAGTAGCACAGAATACCGTCTCAGAGCTCCGTTACATTATGCAGCGTACGAAGGTCACTTTGAACTGGCAAAGTTCTTGCTTGATAAGGGAGCTAACCCGGATCAAAGGTAAGAATGTGCTTAGATTCAGGATGACCAATTTGTGCGTCTTGAAAAACTTTGCAAACATTTTTCATGTAAATCATTTTCAATCCATTGTTATCTTACCAGTCCTAGGCTTTTCGTCGAGTAACCTTTGTTAAGGAAACATTCATCTTTAGCAAACGATAATATATAATATGGTTAATTTCAGGGACGAAAATCATCTGACTCCGCTTATAATAGCAACAAGATTAAACCATTACAATACAGCGGCTCTCCTCTTGGATTACGGCGCAAAACTTGAAGCATGTTCCAAAAATCGGGTAAGGTAACATCCTCATCAATTCTTGATTATGAAGACAAAAAAATTAAAGGCGTAAAAGTAAATTGAAGTACAAGTGATGCACCTCTTTTAAAGTATATATTTCAATCGCAGATTGTTGGATTATTGAAAGATTGTTTCTGACATGGTTTGATGCTACTCTGGTTTAAGGATTTAACGAATGTAACCGGGGAATTACAATTCATAGACCCCAACTTTTCGACACTCCTATCTAGTGCCTTCATCAGGGGTGATCTAATCACTGCAACAAGAGGTCCTTCCATGTGTTCACTAATCAGCAGCCCTTTTTTCTGACGAGGTGTAAATAGTCATCACTGGGTGGTAAGCCACTATCATTGCGATTTAAACGAGCGTGGGCGGAGTTGATATGCCAGGCTTCCAAACAAACAGACCGTATCTGTTATTTTTCCCCATTTTTTATGGCTCTTTTGCAATAAGACAACACCTTCATATGTTCATTGTATCCAAGACAACACCTATTGACCTGGCAGCCCATTTTGGTCACGCCCGCATAGTTCGACTGTTACTGGACCGAGGAGCTGATGTCAAAAACAAGTCTTCGTTCGGCAAAGGATGTTTGGACTCTGCCATTAAAGGAAACCGACCAGAAACCTGCATGGAAATAGTCAAACACAAACGGTGAGGAAAAGATGCAGTTTTATTATTTGGAGCATTTATTCGCCCATCCATGAGGTGAAACGCATCATGTAATTTTTATTTGTGATTTACGCGCTTGCTTTTTACAAATGTTGCCTATTCATGGTCAAAGCTCATCGTTTGAATCCCTAAACAGATAAAACAACCTAAAGGTTGTTTTATTCTATTTGTCGAAATTGTTAAACATAATCACCATTAATTCAGTAGTTTATAAATTTGGTTCGAAGAACATTACCCGCCCGGCTCGCATGCAAACCAATAGGATACACAACGCTTTCTATATTTCTGTCGAGCTTAATATAACCCACTAGCAACGTAAAGTGTCTCACCCAATGGCTTATAGTTTTTTTACAAAATTTTAAGAGAGATCGCAAGGAACTCTTCTAATGAAAGAGGAGGAAGGGCAGAACATGGGATCAGCTTTACTCGTCGATTTTCAATAATATCATAGTGCACCGGTAATAAGATAATTCGCCACTCGAGTCATTGATATTTTGATTTTTTGTTCAACTGAATCAGCTGGAAAGAATGTGTTGAAGTCAAGGACGACGAAGGATTTTGTATGATGAAACATCTCATCGTGAAATTTCCCGAAGTAGCCAAGGTACTGAAAATTTACACGTAAATACTAAACTGACATATCTTTTAGCGTTAACTTTTCCGTGGACTGTCAGTTTCGAACCTTAGGGATGATCAAGACCGAGGATAGGGTCTGAGTCATTACGGCTTTGCGTTCAAATGTGATCAAATGAAGAGACATTTTCGGAAGGTTATGTAATCCTTATCAAATGATTTCTACACGGCAAAAGCATACACCATTAGTCATAAATCATCAGCACGATACCTCTTTGTTTACGAAAAAAATAACACATTCGTTCCTCTTGAAACTAGCTCCTCTACGCAAAAGGCTTTTTAAGTCCAAAATTTATGGTCCCTTGTTTGTATGTGATCAAATTTTTTCCCAAATGATTTTAGTTAACAATATTCTCGCAAATAAATGTGTATTTATTTTCTTGCATCCCTCAGGTGGTAATGGACAAGTGCATCAAGACATCTGATCACATGAGAACAGATGTAGAATATTCGGTAAGCTTTGTGTAAGGTTTTACATGTGTGTGTCAAAAAAAAAGTTTAGAGTATCATCTACCCATTTCACAAAACCCTATCTTGGTATTATCCACTGTTTGTTTTTTCTTTTCCTTTAGAAATCATTCAATTTTACTTTTCTTGACCCTATTCCCGGAGAACAAACAAAGACAGGAGAGCGGTACTTTGGACCTAAGGTATGTACATATTGTAACAAGTGCCGTGAGCGTGGACACTTGACAACCTATCTTAATTGACAAATGAGCTTCACCAAAGAATAATAAGCTCTTATCCGCGATTCAATAAGACGATCATGTCACTTGTTTTTGATTTAAGATGTTCGTTTTTTTGCAGCTTATGTTAAAACACGGTCACCGTGATCTGATTCTTCATCCTTTGACTCGAGAACTCATGAAAGTGAAAAGGTAAAGAGAAATGATAGCCTCCCCTATACTGATTAACAAATGCAAGACTTCCAGAAATTATCAAAGTCAAAATACGCAGTACTAAGGTGCGTCTATGGAAAGGTTGCCTTGAGAAAAAAGTTTTGTACGAGGTATCTTTACTTAACTTAGCGATCCCCAAGGGTGAACAGTAAAGAGTCGGTTTTGTTTTTGGTATTTTGTATTAACCTTATTACGCTCCCCTCGATTGAAAAGAAATTTAAAGCTGAGCAAATGAAAATGGGAAAAATCCTATTCAGAAATCATATTCTGTCACGTGAGGTGTTTAAGCCGATCGCGTGCAAGCATAAATCGATATCTGATGAAATTAGCTGATGTCGTATGATGACCAGTCTGTTTCGTATTTTAAAGGTTATCTTTGAGATTGAAGTACTTTTACCTGGCGGCCTTTATATACACATCGTTCACTTTGATTCTGACGTTCCTTCTACTGTGTCTCAATTCACAATCCATTGATAAGCAGCGGAACTCCACTTCTGAGTTCTCAAGGGTATGGTGTCTTTTAGTATTCATTATTATATGGCTGTGTCTCACAAGGAATGGGAACTACCGAGTTCACGAATTTGATTGGCTGAAATCAATATTGAAAGGGGTCTAGATTTTCCCATCTAGACCGGCATCTAGACCGGCATCTAGACCGGCATCTAGACCGGTCTAGAAAAAAAAGGTTACAAAGAATATAATGTTCCTTTGCTTTCTAGACACAGCCATTTAATAAACAATTTGGATATATCAACAAAGTTGAAATGGTAAATTGGCCACCGTAACGATTACAAAAGCTGACGTTTCGAGCGTTAGCCCTTCGTCGGAGCGAATAGAGGAATTGTGGGTTGTGTGTGCTTTTAAAGGCAGAAAATGGAGCTACGTTATTGGTCGCTGGTACAGACCTCACTGCGTTCGGTCCGGTACTGGCGACCTCGGTCAAGATTCTCCCATACAGACCTCCCGCTCGGTTAATTAGAACTAAGTAATATCTTTGCCATGATTTATTGGACATGTTTTTCATGACGAGAAATTGATTCTTCTTGAGAATGGCTGAGTGACTAAGTGAGTGAATGACCGCCGGAATCATTGACTGAATAACTGTCTGACTACTTAGTAGAGGGAATGAATGACATCGATCGTAACTGTAGATATTTTGGTAACTTGGTAATATCAACTCAGTTGAAATTGTAAATTGGCCACCGTAAAGAGTGAAAAAGCTGACATTTCGAGCGTTGGCCCTTCTCTCTACTGTATAGTGTCTCCTCTCCTTGAACCATGCCAATTAACCTGACTCCCTAGTCAGTGTCTGTGTATGGCGCTAACCGTGACGTTTCCGTCACTTTTTGTGTCAGGAGTTCTGTCCCAGTTATGGTTTTACAGTTTCAAGGATGGTGACGTCAGTAATATCAGGTGTCTCCTTGCTAAGTCATATTTACAGAATATATGTCGAGGTATTGTTTGTTAATATGGTCACCGTTATATTTCCCGTTTAGGGGACCATTCATCATTTATAATTGTCGCCTGCGGGAGTAGGGCTCGGAAAATTTTGTTTGTATCACGATAAAAAGTTTTTTGATCTCTTGGCATTGTAATTTCATATTATTCCCTGTCATCAGCTGTAAATGTTCTATAGTCCTCCTTTATATCCTTTTGGCGACGACCAATTCCTCTTCCGATTTCCCTTCCGTTCTCCCGTGTGAACCTTCTCTGTCCCCGGCGTATACTTCATGAAAGCTCTCCTTTATTTCGTCCCTAGCCGCTCACACGATAGACTTATATCTCATTTTGAACTTACGTATTTCAGAAATGGAGTTATTGGATGGATATATCTAATATACTAGAGTTGGTAAGCTTCTCCGCCGCCATTATCACCGTTGCGAGTAGAAAAATTTGGCACAATGAACGCTTCGAATTTTCGTTCGCAATCCTTGCTGTTCTTCTGTCTTACGTTACAATGATGTCATATTTACAAAGGTAAGGCAAAAATGACTTCAGATTACTTAATTCAATCCTGTATCAAGCTCTTAGTAGAGGGAATGAAAAACCAGACATAACGACATGGCGGGAGTCAAGGCACAAAAAAAGATGAGGAAGCTGTTTTTGACATAGGTTTTTGCTTTTTTTCTCGAAACATTTTCCCGTCAATTCCCCATAAACTGTGGGATAGATTCTAAAGGAAACGTTCATCTGAGCTCTTTTTGAACTCGATCAGTCCTTGTAATGGGTCTACAGTATTTCAAAAGGTTCTAAGCTGTGACTTTCATTAAGCACTTGGTTAGTTGTTTCTGTTGCTATTTCTCAGGCTCCTTTATCGTGGCTTTTTTATCTTCGTCGTTCTTTATGAACATATGGCTTTCTTCTGCTTTCAAAGGTTCTTATATGAAGTACTAAAATTCTCGCCATCTCGGCTTTCAAAGCTCATCCACTTTTGACTCTATCTGCAGCTCGTTTAAGGCTGGTATCTACGTCACCATGATGTTTGAAGTGTTAAGGACTCTCCTGATGGTAAACTAGCGATACTCTGTAACTTGAAACGTAATGTAGAAAATTTCATAGCAGCAAAGGAAATAAGACCCATAGTGATGGATCTTAAGTCCTTCTTCTTCAACAGATGCGTCTGTGTTTGGGTCGAGACTGTTCACTTGATAGACTTTGATATTAAAATGGAGCAATATGCAAATGAGTGCCGAAAGTAATACGATATTAACCCTTTATCTCCCAAGATCTGATTGTTAATTCTCCCCTCCAGCTGCCACATATTTCCTTGTAAGTTTGTTACAGGAAGTTGGCGTTAGATCAGGATAAAAACTTCTACCCGATAACTGAGTTTGAGTATTCTCATTACCTGTTTACTGGATAATGTATGGATATCAGATATGGAGAATTTACATGTTAATCATTTCTGGGAGTTTCAGGGTTAAGACGGTTTCACCCTATGATTGGCCACTCTCTCCACCAATCAAACTCAAACCTAAAGCCAGTCGATTTTGTCCGAAAATATGCCGACTAAGTGTGTTATAGGAGGATGTAGCAACGTGCGAAATTTGCAAGAGGGTATCACGCTTCATATATTCCTCATACAATACACCTGGTCGGCATATTTCGGACAATATCGACCACAACCTTCCCAAACAAGTGAAAATGTGTGAAAAGCAGACTTCCGTGTTCTCGATTTGACGTCACATTATCCGCTAGAGCCATTCCTCTTTAAACTCGGTCGTGGGGCAAGATGGTGGCCGATTTTCCGTATTTTGACTAGGCACAGAAAATTTAAGATTTAAGCAAATTAAAAAATTTTTGCACAGAAATACTCCAAAAAATAAGCTTATTTCGTTAAGCGGAAAAAAAATTTTGGGTTTAGGTGCACTTTAAGGGAATTTGCTATGGGCTGCATGGAGTCCCATCCAGGGCTGAGAAGATAAAATAAAAATTAAAGTCAGTCTCTTGATATTGAAATACGGGTGATTGAAAACCCGGAAAAGTTTTGGCAGCTGTGCAAATTAGTACCTGTGGAAGAGCATCTCTACTGATTGTCGATAAACATGAGGGTTGAATCCTTATTACGGTCACAAAAATTTCAGTTATCGAGGTTGCTTTAGTTTATTTAATGTTTTATCCCCACACAGGTCTGTGCTGTGTTTTCTATTCTCCTTTTTGGATTTGCCTTGGTTTTCCACGTGCTGCTATCAAAGGAAGCGAACGTAAGCTGACTTCTTAGTAATCAAAATTAGTATAACTTCCTGACATTGAACGAGAAATGAAGACGTATTCATATTTTTCTGCATTCGTATCGTATGTATTCGTATTCGTATTTTTCTGCGTTCGTATCATTGTTGCCTATGACTTCATATCAGCTGTTAACTTCATCATCGATTGGAACACAGTAGCAGACAGATATCAGTCGTGCTCTATGAAGGTAAATCGCATTGTTATGCAGAGTCTGTCATTGACCTCACATTGACCCTGTTCCACCTGAAGCCTTCGTTCCCGTTAAGAAGTTAGAGCATCATCAACAGAAAATGATGGCGTTGTTAATCAACGGGACTTAAAATCATTATATTTCACACATTTGTTCCAAGACTTTTCTCTACTTTCAGGCCTCAAGAAGAGGTATTCACCTTTCCTCAAATGGCGAGGTAACAACCTAAAAATCATTTATATTTGCGAAATTCTGGATTTGTATAATGCCCTTTTCATTGAGAGTGATGAAGATCTCTCATCAAATCCTGTTCTGCAACCTAGCATCTCTTAGTTTTCAAAACCCCAACAACTTTTACCTTCTTGTCCAAAAGTGACACACAACACCGGTGCTCAAGATCGTGTCAAAGAATTTGCTCAAAGAACCCTTTTTTTGCTTTGGTCTGAGTCAGGTAGTTTTCAGTATAAATTTGAACATAATCTGGGGCCAATAAAGAAGAAATGTTGTGCAAATAACATACAGGGAGAGCTGAAAACGAAAGTTTTTGGTGCAGTCAGTGAGCTTGTGACAAGATATTGATTTCAGTGATCAGATGAGATTCTTGGTTTTTAGTATGACTTTAGAACCCATCAGAGAAAGTTGCTTCGTGAAGAGGACTTTTATTGCATTTTATTATGCTGAGACAAATCAGTGTAAAGCAGTCCAGTTGAACACACTCTGTCGTGAGCTGCTCACTTCAGTGTTAAATAACAATCGTAATTATTAGAGTGATAAGTTATTTTATCTTCTTTAGGATCCCTTTGGTCGTTTAGATCTGGCGATTTTAAAAGTGATGGATATGATGGTTGGAGAGCTGGAATACAGTAACTTTTTTGTTGACAATACGTTGTATCTTCCCGATCTGACGCGATTTATTTTTGCCGCATTTTGTTGTCTTGTACCAATTGTCTTCATGAATCTGTTGGTGAGTCTCAAACTATTATGCAGCTTTATATCAAGAATTCGATCAATCATCATATTCTTTATTACTATTGAAATATTTGGTAGTACGTAGATTCAGCATTAGAGACTGAATTCTTTGGATTTAAAAAAAAATCTTCTTGCTTATCAGATTGGTTTGGCTGTCGGTGACATTGAATCCATTCAGAAAAATGCTGAAGTGAAACTTTTGGCGATCGAGGTGAGAAAAACGACAAAGAAGTCGTGTCGAGCGTCACAGCCACCGCAATTTACTAACTGTATTTATAACATAACCAAAGTAAAGCGCGCGCTCTGATTGGTCAATTTAGCGTCCCCCATTTGCCCATGGGTGTACGCTGCTGACGTGAGCAAATATACAGACTATTTTTCCGCGCGCGCTTGTTTTTTCTGGTCACGTAAGATTTGTTAAATAAAAGGGTACTCTTTAGCTACAATGTATCAATGTTATGTTATAAAACAAATGGTAAACACCACAGCGTACACTATTGTGTTATGGATGCACTTAGGAGGTTTGCTAAGCACTCAAGAAGCTAGAGTCGCTCTCGGCTATCGCCTCGAGCGACTCTTACGCTTCTTTCGTGCTTAGCAACCTCCCGCGTGCATTCATAACTCAATAGTGTACGCTGTGGTGTTTACCGTTTGTTAAACAGTGAGGCTCCTGAGGGTTTTGAATCTGAATTTCATATTCTCACTGCACTGATTATGATTCACATAATCTTGAAATTGGTAACCTACTTATGACCTGCTGTACTCATGTATTGTTTTGGCATGACACTGCAGAGAAAGAAGCATATCTATGCAGATGTCATTGAGATGCAGACGTCTTTGAGATGTTATTCGAAAATTCACTATTATATATCACATTGGAATTTTTCAAGTGTTTTTGAAGCACAAGCCTACCTACAATTCGCTTCTTTCATTCGAAAAAGTGACCACTTCGCACTTAATGTGCATGCTAGCTAACAAAGTTATATTACATAAAAGCAAGAGTTTATCATTTTCTTGATAAAAGAGAGATATTTTTAAATGTATCTAGTCTCTACTTTTATATTTCATAGATCGAGGACGTTTACACATTTGAACGACGCCTTCCAAAATGTCTTCTTCGCCGGTTTCACAAGTTGAGCGTCACCAAATATCCTAACAAAAAGAGGCACTTATGGGATGCAGGCCTGATGGTAAATCATATCACACTACATTGTGACCCCAGTATCATTGAGAAGGCTTTTTGATTGTGTGTCGCAAAACTAACACCATCAGTAATCACCACAGCCAATCACAGCAGAGAAAAATTATCACATGGAGCCATTGAGAGCTCAAATTAAAAACAAGCAAACTATTTGTATCGCTACATGAAAAACCAAGTGGTTAGTTTTGCATCTGATTGGTTAGGAGGAACGTGTTACGAGTTCTGTAGACCAATCACAGAGCGGGGTTAAAAATTATAGATTATCTTCGAA
Source organism: Stylophora pistillata (assembly GCF_964205215.1). Taxonomy (NCBI): domain Eukaryota; kingdom Metazoa; phylum Cnidaria; class Anthozoa; order Scleractinia; family Pocilloporidae; genus Stylophora; species Stylophora pistillata. The sequence continues at coordinate 9,516,721 of NC_142528.1, read as the reverse complement.
AGAAAGGTGAACATTGCTATAATCAGAAAAGTATTTACTTTCTGCTACTTGGTCAAATCACTGAAATTGTTTCCCTGCTTGCTCTTTGTATCATTAATTATTTAATCATTGAAAAATTAATTTTACTTTATTCATCTATTCACATCATTAGAACATTCGTCGGTTGATAAGTGGGAGAAAGGATAACTCCTCCTTGGAAGAAGATGACCCCTGCAACTGGGAGGAAAAGGCCTCCGCTTTCTGCCAGAGAATCGGTGCTTTGGAGCAAAAGTATAACTTTTACGCTTTTTTCTTTTGATAAACCTAGTTATGGATCGCCTTAAAAGTCGGCACACACGAGCGAACTAGTCTCGGTTACCAGTCCCATCTTGTGTATTAACCTCATTTCAAACTTTTATATGGCTTATTCTCGCCCGTCGGTCACGGAGCGTTGATTTTAATCTGTCTTTACTAGTATCCATATTCGCTGAGTCTCATCAGAAAGCTCGACCTGCACAATCTCGCTTCCTTTTGGCTTTGTTCGCGTCTTACCCATAGTTTCCAAACACATGATTTGTGACGGTAGTTTGTGACTGCGTCCATTGAGTGTCAAAACAGCCAACGAGAAGGTAGATAAACATCACAACCACCCCTTGAAAACTCAAACCAAATAAAATGTAATGAAACTTTTGTGCACGCCCTTAAGCGCGAGATGGGGAGGTCACCTCTTACTTAATTGTTAGTTGCGTTTTAGTTTTTCCTTATCTGATCATGACTTATCCGTAAAGTGCAGGAAGTTTTCTTAACAAATCACAAGGCATATATAGTAGAGAGGTAATGCAGTTTTGGTTTTCTATCGACAATAAAGCGAAAGATACTCTAAAGATTTGTATGATATTGTTGCCTTTAATCGAAAAGAAATTGTTGGATGCCGAGAAATATCCCAGGGAACAGAGCCATTTTGTTAATTATCATCCATTTCTTTAATTTATTCATACCTTTTTTTTCTAAACTCTCCTATTCTTGGCCATTTTCTTTTAGAGTGGAGAGGATTAACACCAGCCTGGAAAACCAGACGGAAATGTTGGAAAAAGTTGTAAAGCTGCTGTCAGGGAGGGAGAATTTCCCCCCAGTTATAGAGGACGTCGAGAATCAACCCAGCAATACATCGATAGATGTCAAGTTATGACACTAAATTACTCTGAAAATGGCCATGAGTGTGGCTCACAAGCCTTCTTATAAAATTAAGAGTTTAGGAAAGAGAAAGCTTTTGAAGAAAACTTCGTTGGACTTCTGGTATATTAACAACGTCTCTATTTCATGGATGGAAATGAACCAAAAGTTAAAAGCAATGAAAAGATGCAAGCATTTGTTCAAAATACGTTGCAAGATGTTTTTCCTTGTCAAGCCATGAATTCTTTCATGTCCCTTCTAATTATCTAATCTTCGAATTCTTCGACGAGATGTCAGACGATCGTACTTCAGCACGAGTGTGGGAAAAAGGCCCAAGCTAACTCTTTGTCTGAATGAAAGCACAGCTGTCCATACGAGCCAGTGTTTTTTACCACGTTCAACCCGATCGTTTGGATTATTTATAGAGACAAATTCTCTCCTCTCTATACTTTCTTTCCTTGTCATTTGCATTTTTCAAATTGAAACAAAAAAAGGGAAAAAAAATTTACATATGGTCTCAAGTCTGGTCCGGCGGAGAGTGAACTCAACTGATTTATGAAAAGACCCATAAAAGTCACCAAGAGTATAAACAGTTCATATTCGCTTTTCATTTACTTGTGCGATCCAAGTATTACCATATAATTAAAAAATAACTGAATTCGATGACAGTTCTTGAAATAATTGGTCAACATTCTAAACGTGAACCAAACTGATGGCAATGATTTTATATATTTCTAGAACTGTGGACCAAATGATATGACTTGTCCGCATGTGAAGAGGACGTAAAGACAGCAGAGTGACAATAACTCTCAAAAAAGAAACAAAAACTTTGAGTTTAAATTTACAAGACATGTTTCGACATTCTCATGTCATCTTCAGTTGCAAATTAGCATTTAACTGTTGTACATTTGAATTTATATTAAGGTACGTTACAAACTACGTGTCAGGGCTTACGTTACATTTGAATGTTAAAAACGCGAATAATGTAAATAACTCGCGCGCTTGACTAGATCAAATAATAAATAAATAAATAAATAAAATAATATTAAAAATAAATTAAAAGACCAAGGAACAACACAATTAAAAGGAAAGAGACAATTCTAGATGTTTCAATGGCTGATTAAGGATAGGTTTTTCCCACTTAATATGCAATGCCTCTTTGATGTTAATTTGGTATTTTGAAGCGGCAGAATCTAAGATCGTGAAACATTCAGTCACACAAGAGTCAAGACCGGCCCTTGATGATTGCAGGTGCTTGTAAATATGCGAAGTTTTGTCCGACAAGAGGTGCTCACGAACTCGTGTAAAAATGTGGCGAGTGGTCTCACCAATATAACTGACATTACAGCCACCACATGAAAATTTATATATGACACGCGAACGTAGACCTAGCGGTACTGAATCTTTCACACTGAACATGTTTCTGAGTTTGAACGTACTGAAGACTAACTTAACATCTAAATCAGCTCTACAATAACGTTTGAGTAGTTGTCTTAACTTAGTCTGAGCGATGTTCGAAAACCGACCAACATAGGGAAGTTTATAATAGTGCGCAGAAGGTTTACCGGAGCTAGAAGAGGCGTTCTGCCCAATAGGAGAAGGATTATTTTTCTTCGCTAGATACCTGTAAATGATCTTGTCTATGACCCAAGATGGAAAACAATTTTTCCGTAGCAAGAAAATAAGTTTCTTGACATCCAGATGAAAACCAACCCAGGAATTATTGATCTTATATGCTCTGTCAATCAACGTTCTGACTAAACGTAATTTGTAAATCAAAGGGGCGAAGCTGAAATAATTAGTAAGAAGACCAGTAAACGTCTTCTTGCGATATACACTAGTGACGATGGATGTATGATTGTTGTCTAACAATATGTCTGGAAACGATAATAACTTATCAGTTTCCTTTTCCATTGTGAAACGAATACTAGGATGCCTGGCGTTGATATAATCAAAGAACACGAGCGCGTCCTCCTCGCTATTGAACAAACAAAAGGTGTCATCAACATAGCGTCTGTAGAACAGAACTTCAGAGAATGACTAGTTATCTAGCCAGTTTTTTTCATGATGTCCCATAAAGAGGTTTGCAAGTACTGGAGCAAGTGGGGACCCCATGGCAACCCCATCTATTTTATCATAAAACACACCCTTAAACAAGAAACCAGTCTCAGCTGTTGCGAAGGTCAGCGGCGTTTATCTTAAGACCAGGGTTACCTTGATAAATGTATCTGATCGCCAGATCAATGCATTCATCAAGAGGTATACTAGTGAACAAACTCTCAACATCCAAAGATACCATGAACATTCCTGAGGTTGATAACTGGTTGATTTCATGTACAAAAGAAAACGTGTCGCGGACGTTGTATTCACGCGGGACATGTGGCTCTAGAAGATTACAAAGGAACTTAGATAAATTGTAATTGTAGGTACCTCTTGAAGATACTATGGGTTGAAAAGGAGGTGTTTCATTAGGCTGCCGAGCCTTGTGCATTTTAGGTAGCCCATAAAACCTGGCTGGTTGAGAACTCCCTTTGCAATGTAGGATCGTTATAATTAACCTTAAACTTAGAAGTGTCACTGATAATGGAAAAAATACCCTCTTCGTAGGCTTTCCTGTCCATGACAACTAAGCATTTCCTTTGTCAGGCTTCAGTATTACAATGTTCTTGTTCTTCCTCAAATCCTTTAGTATCCCACATTTCTTTAAGTCCGCTGCAGAAGGTTGGTGTGAAGCTAGAAACGTACGATAACGATCCTACATTACAATTGGAGGGTAAATTACAACGTTTTTTAAGAGCGCTTAAAAATAAGGGCCACTTAGACAAAGATACCTATGAGAGAATCTATCCAACTGAGATCTTTTGCATTGTTCTAGCTATAAGCCAGCCCAACTCAGTTCCCGCAGTACTTGAGCATTTACCTTAAAATACTACAATAGCTTATGGCTGCTCTGATGCGGAGTTTTGTGTTAGTCATTAGATAGCTTTGAGAATTTGCCAGCGAATTTCGGCGTCGAAAACTGCGCTCAAAATCTTGTTCGCAAGTCAAATAAGGACAATTGGTGGTTCGGCCCTCTATCATAGAAGATGCACAATCACTCGTACTCGAATTACATTTCAATATAAACAGAATTGTCGAATACTTGTGAAAAAATTGGTTCCTTTTCGGTAAAATGGTACTAAGTTTCGGAATACCTCATCAACCGGTCGCGAGCCTTTTTTAAGAAAATAGGACAATTCTTCCTAAGTATGAATAAAATACTAAAAGGGACAAAACACGGCTACTGGATGAACGTGTGAAACCAAATGTTCACTGATTCAACTCATATTGATCATTTCTTGGTTATTTACTTTTAACATGTCAGCTTGACACTCAATGATTATCAAATCATTCTTTTTTTTTTTTTTACGGAGCTCATTTATCACCTTCTCTGCTCTGTGATTTTCACTAATTTTCTAAACAGACTTTGCCCCATGTTGAATCGAGAAAGGTCGTTGCAATCTTCGGATTCGATATAATTCGGAACCCTTTCTATGGATGTAAATTTGCAAAATGTCAGTTCTCCTGGGAAGATAAACGTCGTAAAAGATTTGCAGTGCAAATCAACTCGAATACTGAGTGGCCCAAAACAACTATGAAGACGTATTTGACTTCGCAGAGTGTCAATGAGAACCTGTTTAGGTAACTTGTTACGTTAGACACCATGATAAATCAATAATACCTGTCTTTCTTTTGCGCTTGTGCAGTAAAAATTAAATAACAGAAAGTGAAATAACATGATCCAAAAACAGTGCTGCAAACATAAAAATTGAAAGATATTCAAAATAGCAAACATTATGCTATATTTCGAAGTTTGAGAAATGTCTAGAATCATTTTATGTAATAACATTTTAACAGTGATATGTTAGCTAGGTGATTTCCCGATCAATAGAAATAATGTAACCAGCAAATGCTCGAAAGGATTTCTACATGGTTACAATTCACGAAAGCCTCTGCGAAAAAAATGTAACATTACTTTCTCAAAGACTACAAAAGGCGGAAAATTTCCTTCCATTGCGTGAACTTTCTCTGCCGATTCAGATATTACGCCATTCAAATATTACTAACTTTTATTTTTGTGTACATAATTGAATAAACTATTCAAGCTGTGTTTGCCTGACTATTAAGACTATCGCAATTGGATAAATATTAATGATGTTTGCATCTTTTTCAATCGTGTGTTTTTGTTAATACGGTGAAGAATACCTGATCACAGTTACGCATTCGCACCTGTGTTTATATTTGATTAACACAAATGATCTATGATCTCAATTGGGGAATTCTGATTTTACTTTGTCTTTCAAGTCAACTTAGTCGGACAATTTGTCTCTAAATCGCTTTAAAGAAAACGTCAAGAGATTTGGAGATTTCAGTAGATCATAACTGAGGTAACTTATCTGGCATAAAATCTATTGGACAGAAACAATCTTATCTTCAGTTAACCTATGGTTTTAAACAATTATGTTAGCTTGAATCCGCTCACGCAAAAAAGCGCCGTTCCCAAATTTGGTTGACGAATCATATCTTGATTTTTAACGTGCGTTATTCGTTCACGATTACTTTTAATTACATCTCGTTTCAGGACTTGTTTGGCTAAGTGACATCTTAAAAAATTAATCTGCAACGTCATTCTTAACTGCTTGTTGCGTTCGCATTTTCCTCAGTGCTGCTCTAAATTTTTTCAATTTCAGAGCCGGCATCAATATCACAGTTAACAGTAACATTTAGTAAGAACATCGCATACTGTGGACGAAACTAGTTTTGTAGTAGGCGTGTTTTAAAGTGCGTTGAAAGTTACTTTTAGTGAGGCTTTTGGTTTCAATATGGTGATGAATGATACTTTCTTTGCCTCGACAGTCAAAATTTCGCAAAAATTAGTAAGAACAATTTTGGGCGTATTGCAAGAGTTTAGGAAATGGCTTTCTCACATTTCCCTTCTAGTAATTATCATGCCAAGTAATTATTTTCCTTTCGGTGCAACTAATATTGATAGGAATGAATTAATCCTTGCAAGAATATTTTTTAAATTATGTCTTCAATCATCCCAAAACTTCTGATGAAGATGAGTTTTTAAGAAAAAACGTAAAGTGTTACAATCTTAATGGTAATCTAGTATAGTCACAAATAAGATCAGTACATGCCCAATGCTCATCAATTCTCGCGATAGCGACACCAGCTGTATAAATGCCGAAATTAGTTTCAGTTTAATGATAATTAATTCAACGTCTATTTCTCGATTTTGCTACACTTTAAATAAAACTGTTCTTACTAATTTCTCAAAAAATCCAACAGAACACACATCTATATATATAAAGGGGGCAAGTTTCTAATAAAATAAAATTAATAATAATTAATAATTAATTAATTAATTAATTAATAATTAATTAATTAATAATAATAAATTAATAAAATTTATACAGCTGGTGTCGCTGATTTCTCAAAAAATTCCAACAGAGCACACATTTATATATATAGGGGGCAAGTTTCTAATAAAAACTATTCTAATTTCTCAAAAAATTCCAACAGAACACACATCTATATATAAGGGGGTAAGTTTCTAAATACTGTGGTCCTATGTGGGCATGTATATCATGATAATTTGGTTTTATCAACTAAGTTGATCATGCAAATCAGCAACTATAAAGAGTTTTAAAGCTGAAGTTGCGATCGTTGGAGTGTTCGATGAATGTTTCATTCGCTCTGACGAAGGGCTAGCTGGAAACGTCCGCTTTATATAAAATCTTTACAGTGGCCACTTAACATTATCATCTCAATTGATAAAACCTAATTATCTTGTTACACATCTACATATGCAAACTAAAATATATGCCAAAGAAATCTCTAGAAAATGATTCAAATCAGATTATGTCATTAATATGCATAGGCAGTATGTCGTTTGCTGATATAATAATTATTGGTAACAGAAACACTCAACAATTGATTAAAAAATCCAGGATAATTGCGTTTTTCTTAGTACTGCACACATACATGTCTTATATCAGTTGTAAACAAAATATTATAAACTATTGATAGTAATCGAGTTTTTAATGGTTGAGCAGCACAAACCTTTTGGCGTTGCACTTTTTTAAATCCCCTTTCAAATTTAATTTTATTAGTTATCAATACGGTGATCTTTTTCTTAGGGAAACGATGTGCAGGTTGTTGATTGTTTACACGACTGTTGCAGTTCTTGGGGTACTGATCAGCTCTACTGATGGATGGAGGTTCCGGTATCCGCGTATTAGAATTAGAATTCCTCCTATCCCTCCCATCCCTAAACCTGTGCCAAACCCTGCCCCAGTTCCTGCTCCGGTAACCCAGGCTCCGACGACACAGCCACCGACCACAACACAGCCACCGACCACAACACAGCCGCCGACCACAACACAACCGCCGACCACAACACAACCACCGACAACGCATGCTCCTATTCCTGTTGCTCCGACGACAATTGATCCCGAGCTAATTGCTGAATGTGAAAACGCTTAAAATTTGTCACATATCGATAAATATCTGTACTCGACAATAATAAATGGAAATAACTCAATAAACATGATTGGTGACCAAAATGTGAGAACGCTTAAAATTTGATACACATCGATAAATTTCTGTATTCGACAATGAAATGAATGACAATAACTCAGTAGATATAATGGGTGATAAAAAGGCTGCTTCTTGGACTCTTCATAAAAGAGATGGCAATGAAAGTGACAATGATGATGATGACGATGACGGACAATAATATGTACTTATTGACTGAGTTAGGTCGAGGCAGAAGGGAAAATATTTGGCCCGAGGTCATGACGTGCGGACCACTAACTAAGTTTTGAAAAATTCAAAAAGTTTGTTTAACACTAATAGGACGCAATAGGACGCAATAGGACGCAATAGGACGCAACAGGACGCAATAGGACGCAATAGGACGCAATAGGCTGGTGTGCGCGGGAAAACCACAAAAAAAGATTCTTCATCAAAGAACTTTGTTTTTACACGTCTACCATTACATTGTTAAACAAATGGTTACTGCAACATGGAAGATAGTCTCTAGAAACTTTCGCAAAGTTGTGTGAAGGATCCAGAGCTAATAGTGGTCCGCCTTGTTTACCCAAACAAGCCTTTTAGAAACGTATTGTGTACCTTGAGAGAATACGTGTCATTCCTATATGACAATAAAACTCACGGAACTAAATTAAAGTAACTTCATTTCGGGGTCACGTTCAGAAGTATTTTTTTTGTGACTGTAAAGGTTTTCACATCAGCTGCTTTCACAAAAGGTACGTATAACTTTTTACGGGCTTTCGTCGATAGTTGTAATTTTCCTTCTGGGATCTACCTGAGAACATGGAGCTAAGCATAGGGTGCAAAAGAATGAAATTTGTCCCAGATGACCCAGAATCCTTGCGCTGATATTTAAGCCACCGTGTCCTCTAATGATACTTTGCTCAAAACAAATCATGCCAGTGCCTGCCGAAATGGTTGTGATGAGAAGCGAGTACACTGGGGGCTAGTAAGCACCACTTAAAAAAAAAAAAAAACAGTAGTGTAAATTGCTCGTAAGATGCTTCAAAGAACTGAACGAATTATGACATAATCCCAAGCAAATACGTATGCATTTTAAGTATGTAAATCTCACTAAATTTTATGCCAGAGAAGGGCCATATCAATTCTGCGGGAAATTTTCACCAAACACCTCTGATCGTTTTTTTTTTAAGTTTTCTGGTCCGTCGTGACGGGTGTTGAAATGGTGAGAAATTCGAAGAACTGAAAACTACTTCCACTGGCAAGAAATACGTGCTTTAAAACAGAAAAGGGGAAAAATAAACAGTCAAGTTCTATGAACTAAAGGGCTATATATGCAACGGCAAAGATATTTAGAGGTTGCTAAGGTTTTGCAATGTGTGAGGAAAACAATTCGGAGGTAGCGCCTTCTGTGATCTTAGAACTTTTGGAATGAGACACTTGTTTAATTAATTTGTTACGGCTAATAAATTTTGATAAGCGCTTGACAGGTATTTGCTTAATTCAAAAATAGGTTGTCAATAATAACTGACAAACTTGGGCCAAGGATAAAAAAGGAACGCAAGAGGTCCGGTGCGCTCACCTTCTGCGCCTTTTCTGCTCCCTTTTTTTTTTTTTTTTTCATTCTCTTCGTCTTACTTCATCGGCATCGTTATTTTAAGCACTGCTCAGCTCTTTGAAACCTTTGAGTGCGTAATACTAAAAAACTTATCGCTATTTTCTAGAAGATTGGCCAGTTGCTGTCATGGCTTGTTCTAATTCCTTGGTTGTCGTCGTGGCTGGATTTCTGTTGATCCTACTGGCTTCTGGAGTGACGGCAGCCAAAGACGAGGGCAAATCAAAATTCAAGCGGATAGTTTGCAACAATAATAATAATAATAACAACAACAACAATAACAACAATAACAACAACAACAACAACAATTGGGGATTGGTAAAACGCGTGGTTTGTAACAGCAATAACAACAATAACAACAATAACAATAACAACAATAACAACAATAACAATAACAACAATAACGGTTATGGACCGCTCCAGTTCACTTGCCCGTTAGGTAATATAAAACTTATCTCTTTCTTCTCGCGATAATTAAACCCGATTCGCTTATTTCCGTGTGCAGTCTTACCAAATGATTACTTTATTCCAGTTGAGGATCAAAGTTTCAGCCCGGACTGAAACCCAGACTGAAACTTCAGCCCGGACTGAACTCAATCTCAGTATGAGATGGAGGCCTTTAATAGAGTCGTTTTTCATTCAATCACGGCGTTATCCATCGCCGATCTCATCTGACAAATAACACCTGCTTCTGTCAGTCAAAACATTCTGATCATTCAAATACATTTTCCAGGAAGGTCCGTCGGTGTTATCACAGCTCAGTATAATCAAGCAAGTGGCGATAGACGATGGATATTTGAATGCAAGGACAATGTGGCGTGCAAGATCGCAAAGTGGTCGAGTTATGTTACTTTTTTCCAGGCATCTTTCGAGTACGAGTGTCCTTATGATGGTTTTATTACAGGTATGAGAGAATTTTAGGCTAAAAGGAATTTTCATTCTCGCTGAGTAGTAAAAGCAATCAATGTTTGTTATGGTCCTACCTTTCTACGCTCTCTGACTTAGCACAGGAATCTCTGATCACCTTCCGTCAAGCAATGAGAGTACAAATTTGACACCAGTCGCATTAAACAACAGGTATACTATGGTGATTACAGAGTTGAATGATATTCACTCGTGAATATTAATAATATTCACCAGTGAATCTCCCTATATTAACCTCGCACCCGGGGATTATCTGACGAAAACTTCAGAAAAAATATTGCTGCCTCGCAATTTCTTGATACTGAAAAACTTGATTGAAGTAGATAAAAAAAAAAGGGGGGGGGAAATAAAATTGCATTTTGTCTCAGTTTTACAGATAAATCCCTTCATTTTCGTTTCAGTATTATTACCCGGTATTTACCTCGCCTTTTGAAGAAAGACAAGTCCACATTGCCCGCTTCGATGCCTGATTACGATCGGTCCCTAAAATAAAGCAGTATCGTTTTTTTAACCTGGTTCGTTTCGTTTACCTTTTATTACAATCTTGGTGCGTTTCCTATTCTTTTCCTTGAAGGTATTAGCAGCATTTACAGCAACATTTACAAGGACCGCCGCTTCAAATTCCAGTGCTCTCACAACCAAAACTACTCAAAAAAGAAGTGCAAATGGAGTGGCTACTTGAACGACGCTCACACAATTTTGGTGTTTCGTAGCAAGAGAAGATATTATTTGTCAGGAATCAAAAGTGATTTCCTTCTCAAGTAAGTGAATAGCTCTGGCTAACTGAAACAGATTCAAAGTGAAATCTTAAGTGGGAAAAGACAAAATGAAAGTGAGTTTCGATCATGCCAATGGAAAAAAAAAATTCCCTTTGGGCGTTTCACCAGAAAAGACAATTTCTTTAATTAATTCCCCCCTCCCCCATTAAGAACAGCAAAAAGCTGGTCGTTATAATAGAGGGGGGGGGGGGAACGATGACTATGGGCGGTGGTGTCGAATAATGTTGTGCATTGGGGTTCCATATAATATTACAGATTAATGCGCGAACCAGACCAAGTGCTCTACATAACTGAGCTCACTTATATCCAATGAAAACTAAGGATGATCACCTAACTGCGGTCAAGGGTGTGCTAACCAATAAAGTGCAGGTTATCTAATATCTGAGGTATTTATTCAAATAGGAATAAACGCTATAAATACACCTTGACCGCAGTCTCCGATGCCATCTTGCCAGTTGTCGGAAGTTAATTTTTTAAACTTTTTTACATCATTCAGTGATCGCCGCTGGAAGGTGAAAAGTTGCACACTGAAGTACAAGAAATCTAAGAAGAACTAGTGAGCCACTGAAAGCCGGTTTGTAAAAGCACCGGTGGACGTGAAAAGCTCAGGAATCATGAGTTTACGAGTGAACAAAAACAGCTTTGATTAACTAAGATTTTAACTAAATTTTACTCGCGGTGGAGCAAAACAACGTATTTTTTGGTTGATTACATTTAGAAAACTAAGGTATTGCAATAAAGAATAGGTGTAATTATGGAAAACACAAAGAATGGGTTACAGAAAAGTGTGCTAGTTCTATAAAATATCATTTGTGATCAACGAGGCTGTTTTTTACATTAACTGTAGAAATTCTCGCGCACTAATTAGACAAGAACTATTGTTAACAAGGTTAGAGATGATGAAAATTACGTATCAAGTACAGCAACGCTCGGAAATCCTTAGCAGTCAAGAAAAAATTACCCCGTAAAGACAATTGCAAAATTCTGAGATGTGGACGGTAACTAACTTCCGAATTTTAAGAACGGTATACTGTAATGTCCTCCCATTTGTTACTAATAGAAAATGATAACCCTTTTAATAAATGGAAGGTTTATTTTGAACTCGCTGGGGAATTAAAGAATATCTCATGTCGATAGAAATGAATTGGTAGGTGATATACGATGTGTTCTTGATTATCCGCAATTAAGTCTTAGAGGATGTATTTCTCAGCATGTCCTTAACAGTGTGTCGAATGTCTTTCACTCTCCAGCAATAAATGATAGGATTCAAAGAAGAATTCATAAACATAAGTGATCTAAAGTCAAGAAACAGTTCCTTCCAAATTTGGTTGTTGTCAAAGATTTCCTTAAAGAATGTCCTGGAAAGAAGACCACAATAAAATGGTAAATAACAAATCAAAAACACAAAATTTACATAAAATGAGCTGGCCGCGAATTTCCTCAGCCTTAAGACATTTGTTAAGTCACCATTCTGTGTTGCTAGTGGTAAATTTAAAGCGTGAATCTTTTTTTTTTTTTATGGACTCTTACTGCAAAGTAAAGTCTGGCGTTAATAGCAGTCAAGAAAGTCAGGCAAAGACTCCAGAAGATGAATGTGATGTTGATAAGCTCGTTTATGTTGTCAGTGATCCAACAACAAAAGGGACGAAATAAGAGCACTTAACACCCATGATAAGATTGCCAGACGAAGAACTCGCTTGTGAGTCAAAAGTTCCTGATATCTGAGGTGAAGATGAACAGCTAGGAATCGGTCCAAGGTCAGACCCATGATACCCAGGAACGAAGCGTTAGCGAGTCCAGACTGGATGATCCATAGCGCTTCGGTATCCATCTTCCGCGACACGTTTACAATCCATAATGGCTGGGCAACAAAACCAACAGCAAGATCAGAAAAGGCAAGACTCAGCAGCAATGTCTTTATATTTTTTGGTAAAGAGGAAGTTTTCCTTATGGCTCGAATTGTTATAATGTTCAAAACGACACCTGTAAATGCTGAAAAGGCGTTTAAAACGGCGTTAGTGATGGACGAGGACACGGATTGGACTTCAATAACTACCATTCTTCACTGAGCTAGATATAATTCTCGAGACCTCAAATGATCTTTCATATGAAAAATTCTGTGGTTAACGGTTTTCCTGCCGATCTCAAACTGAATAAACTGATCTTAGCATACAACCAGCTGTTTAAACGCTTTCTAAATGCGTCCGCGTTGTTTTACACGATTAGGTAAAGTATTCGGTTGTGAATTGTCGTCTGTTTTCCTAATAAAACAATTTTGTCGCTGGTGCGGATAGGCCCTAAGCCGTCAAAAATTGCACAAGTGCCAGATCTCACACGTATTTCAGGTGATAATTCGTGTCAGTTTCTAAAATTAAGGATATGTTGTTATACATTTAATTTGGCTATTAAACTGACATTTTAAACAAATTTCAATTTCAAACATTTTATTTAAGCTGAAAGCTTGTCAGTTGGAAGATGCATGTTTAACATTTATTACAAAGAGATCATAATCTTTTGCCGGTAATGCATCTTTCAGAGGAGACAATTAAGCCAATTATAAACTAAAGGACTGACAATATGGGGCACGAACAGTGCCTTAACATTACTCTTAGTTTCAATCTTGTATCGTCATATGGTCCCTCGTTTCGGTTTCAAGCCTTTGTTGTCATCTCGATTGGCAAAGAGACTGAAACAAGGTAAAAATAAACGAAAAACGAGGAAAATTAGACAGTTATACATATCTATAAAAAGATGATATTGAAAAAATTAAAAAGCAACACAAAAAAAAGAAGGTAGAGCTCGTGTTTTGGGAATCAGATTTAGACCGATTATTAAAAATAACGCCGTTCTTCTAGCTTCCAAACGAATACTGAACAAAAGCTGTCACAACGCAAGACTAAGAAAGTTTTAGTAATGTCCACAACGTCGAAGACACCGTCCACCGCAGCTGTGCAAGTCCGACGAAATTAGAATAAGTCAGACGGATGAGTCATATTTCCAGTTTCATTCTCATATCATTTCCATAAAAGCCTGTCAAAGTTTAGTTGGGTAATTTTCATTTAATTTGTAGCAGAAGGCTGCTTTGCTGTTGTTATGGGTAATAACATGAATTCGAGTGTAACTTGGTACGGGCGAATGCAATTTGTAGACTGAAAAATTTTAAAGTGTTTATTTGCAATAAAATGATTTCGAGTGCAATTTAGTGATAAGACCTACGCGCGCCACTTTTAAAGAAACCATACAAAATTATTTATCACTTTAAAGCTTATTTACCAACGTTTTGCGAAATTTGCTAGAAATTTATCAACGTTTTGCTTGAAATTCCTTTTTGCCGCGCAGGGCAAGATGCGATGTCAACAAAATATGTAATTCGAGATTCCGGACGGAAGTCCGCGGCAAACTTCTACACTCTGCTGGAGGCCTTTCCGATGATGATACCTTTCTCTCTTCGGTGCAGGTTCCACTAAAACTTTCTTTCAGCCATATCTGGTGAGATTTTACATTTTTTTTTTAGGCAAATTGAACTTCACTACTTTCTCTAACTAAAGGGCAAAAAAGCGAAATTTTGAAAATTTTGACCTGATATTGATGCAGTTGTAGAAAACGTGCAAAAGCTGTACTCACTATTTATTCGCTTGATTCAATTTTGCTCTTACACTTCAGTTAACTCCCACTCACACCACGTCTCATTGTAAGCACGTGGAACAGCGCCATATATGGGGCGATAAAACACGTGCTGCATACATGCTGTTTGGTTACATAATAGACAAACGAAATCACTTATGATGTCACCAATTCTAAGACTAATAAATGTAACGTACAGTTTCTAACACAGTAACCTTAAGGTGGCTCGTACCGGTTTTCATCTTTTTGATGTTTCGTAACTTTGGAAGAATACAACAGAAAGATTGACCAAGGCCAGTTGAACACTTTTACGGGGTTGAATTACATAATCATTGGTTATCCAAAACTAAGTGTCATTTCGTTACCAGCAGTTTCCATGGCAACGCTTTCATAGGCTTATTCAGACGCATTTTTTAGCTTGTGGCTTAAATAATTCGAAAACTAACCCGGTGACCCCCTGATTTTTTTCAGTGATTGCTTTTGGCACTTGAAAAGGAAAATGCACAAAGATTTTTAAAAAATTATACGGAGCGGAATTTCAGAAAATCTACAAAAAGGGCAATTTTCACACATCGCAAGTTTACTTCCGTAGAATTTTCTAGTTTTTTTCTGATGATTCCTTTTGACATTATTATCATATTGGAACAATAAAAAGAAGGGGTCACCGTACTTGTTTTCATGCAATAGCTTTCGTGAGTTTAGCAATTTCCACGCGCGTTCTCGCGCATTTAAAAATCTGGATTCTTTAAGATAGATATTTGCTCATGATCTGTTTTAGCTACCGCTGACAATTGCGTGTGCTCGCGCGAGCACCTACGATCTGATGTTTACAGACGTTTACTGCTAAGAAAATCATTAAACAGCCGTCAAAGACAGCCTCCCGAGCTCATCTTAAAAATCCTACGCATGAATTCTGGCTATATCATATTATTTTCCTTGAAGTTTCAAAGTCTTCTTCCACTTCAGGTAGATTATCCTTCAATTGAGTTCTTCTTTTTTCGCCGTCGCAAGATTTCATATCGGTTGAATATTTCTTTTAAATGTGAAGTGAAGCAACCTTTACTTCTCCGAAAATCGTCTTTGTTATCTTAGTTTCTATCTCCTGCATTCATAGTGGCCGCTCAACACATCAAATACAAGCTCTTAGGTAAACTTCTCACAAAAGTAGAAAAAATTCCACGCGCCGCCATCTTTGTTTTGAATTTTCAGCTTTTGATCTCGCGCTTCTTTCGCACGTTTCTCTCGCGCGCGTCACGCAAGAGTGACCTGTTCCCCGCGCGAGGAAACTGGTACGAGCCACCTTAATAAACACGAGAAAATTTGTCAGATATCAAAATTACACGAAGCGTGGGCGAGTGCAATTTGCAGTCTTTGAGGAATTTACAATCGCTTTAATTGTTTACACTAAATGGCACTCGTAATTATGTTGTTACAAAGTCAAGACAGACTATACTTTGACAGTAAAACTTTGCACTCGTGTTACAACTTTGAACCTGTGTAACAAAAAAAAAATGCGCTCGTTTTCAGCCAATAAGAGGCGCGCGCAAGTCTTTAATTCATATCATTAGGATAAAAATAGAGAGGATTAATGTCAGTCTCAGAGCAACTGCGCACCCACCCCTCCCCTAACCCAACAACAACAACCAACTGATGACTAGTAAGGGTAAATGTTGAGCTAGAGGAGGGGGGGGGCGGGTGTGCTTTTGCTCAGATTACTGACATTGATCCAACAGAAAACTGAATGAACATCTCCTTGTAACGCGTCATGGATAACTCTTCATAAGTTAACAAAATGTCTATGGAACTCGTTTCTTTTCCTTCAGTGACGAGTAGTTTTCCACTATACTGCGCACTCAGTCGATTGATTTCATTTTGTATCAGGACTAAGCATGTTGAGAACGCTTTAAAAACTGAGTGTCGTTAAACCAAAGCCGAAAAAAATCCTCATTAGCAGCCAATGAAAACTCATTTACCCTTTGACCCCTCAGAGTGACTAACATCTAATTTCTCCTTACAATATAACGCCTGAATCACACATTAAGGTCAGGAGAATAAAGGAAATGATCATCAACTAAACAAGTTCTTGATTGTTAAACAAATTCTCCTGGTTAGCACTTTAAGAAAGGTATAGAGAAAAGTATGGAGAATGTGCATACTGACGTTAGGGTGTGAAGGATTAAGAAGTGGAAACGACCAAACTGCCTAAGCGCGGGAAAAGCAAACAGCCTCTTACAAGGGAGCACAATTTTCGACCAATCAAAAAGCGAAGCAAAGCGTAGAACTAATGAGTCCCAAGTTACTTCCGAGGCAGGAAACTACATTTAGCTGCAGTGACTTTTTCAGCTTTCTTACACATATTTACCGGCACGTTTATTTTTCATCTTTGTTATTTTGATCGAAAGGTAACTGAAAAAATGCGAAAAATGAGAGAAAGAGAAATTCTCAGATGCTGTGATCATAATGTAGCTTAGCTTTTAGAACGAAAACATTGTCAAGTGAAAATCGATTGGCCAAACAACTGACCTCAAGGCCTGGCGCTTTTAAAAGAAAAAAGTAATTACAAGGTATGTAGCTTGTTTGTTTCATATACATTTAAAGTCAATATTTACAGCACAGGGATGCATAAAATATTACGCAATTATGAAGGCGTTCACCGCAATCTTTTGATCTGGTAGAGCCTGGATCTGTTGCTAAGCCAGATTTACAAAGTTTCTGGGACTCTACATTCTCGCACACTGTTTCGGTAACTAGTTGAGAAAGGTAAGTTTATACCGTTGAAAGACTCTGATCTCTCTTAACCTATACCCAGCTCGGAAAACATTACAATCTGGTGGCGTAGCACCTGTGTAGAGTTACCGCAAAACTGTGTTTTCATCAATAAGGTGAGTCCGCACAGTGGGTGTCTGTACTCGATCGGTAGCTTTTTTGAATGGACGTGGAGCTGAAATACCCCATCGGCAATTACTTTGAAATGATGTGAAAATGCCACGTCACATTTTCCCATGAACAAAGCGTAAGACAAGCTTTTTTTTTTTTTCAACTCTGCCCTCTTATATTCATTCCTCTGTCCCCTAGGGGTGAAACAGCTAACACTATTTGATGCACGAGGTATGTTCTTGGCATCAAGAATGAATAATTCTCGCGGGTTTATTTTGTTCAGTTTGCGCAGACTCTTACACTTTGCAATTTAGGGCACCGCTAGAAATAAATTCGTCCCCCTTTCTTGTCGAGGGATCACAATATGACTGAAAGAGACAGTAAATAGTTGAAATTCCAGGACTCCTCCACGCATCTAAAGTTATTTTCACAAATATATATTTTTCGTCCTATATCCAGATTCCATTTCTGGCCGTGTTGTAATTCGTTTCTCCAATGGGGTGAATTACAATATATTTAGGTTGCACAAAACCATTAATCATTGCCAGTTTTTCTTTCCAGATGTTAAATTATTGAACTTTTATTCATTGTAAAATGTTTGAGTAAACAAAACTTTGTTGGAGACAGTCTGGAAAGCCGTCCTGTCTCGTTGAGGCCATGAGTTTTTAGACATCCTTCCTTTGCAGGTTGCATTTTATCCTCATAAAAGACCACGAATTCAGTTCGTGATAAAGTCTATCTTTTCAACGTCAGTAAATTAAAAAGAGCCATACCAAGTTGTGCATTAGTTTTAATTGTTTTACGTTGAAGAGATTTCTATCCAGCATGAATTTGGTACAGGTAAATTTAATTCTTAAAAACATACGAACAGCGAAGCAGAATTGAACTGGCCTTCAGAGGAATGCGCTTATTGCCGTCTGGTATTTAAAGTTTTATCTGGCAGCTATTTAAATTCAAATTACCTTCATGGATCCGGTCTGTTTACCTAAACTTGACAGTTCATCTTTATGGTTAGTTGTGAAAATTGTCCGCGCTCGTAAGGTTTTAAAGACTAATGAAAAATATGCAAATATCGATATTCACGCATTCAGAGCCCTCGGCGTTTACGAACAGCTGCTCGAACCCAAGCAAAGCAAAGACTTTAAAATGTCTAACGACGTGGAGTGGCGTCGAACTCGAAGCTAAAACTCTGGGGCCGAAACTGACTGAGAGCAATGGAAATTGTAATTAGTGGTTTTCATTACTGATCAGGCAAATTTATGAATTCCAGGATAACATCATGCGCGCAGCTATTCTGTTAGCACTAGTCGTGGTCCTGGGGCTTGCTTGCGTATGCGGCAAAGGGACTGACGTCAAAAAGAGCCCAGAAGGCTCCGTACTTCTCGACGTAGACCCTAAGATTGCCAATGCCCCCGGGGACGAAAAGGAGAAACCTGGACCCGAAAATGATCCACATCGCTGGAGATGGAGGTTTAGATTCAGAAGATATCGTAGACGTCCTTATCCGTCACGTCGACCTTACCCCCCGCAACACACACGTCCACCACCATCACAGCCAACTTCTATGCCCTGTTCTTCATCCAGGCCAGACGGTGTCCAGTGGGCTAATGAGTGGAAAAAATCTCTAGATTTCGAGTGTCCCAAAGGTAAGGTTTCACGCATGCGTCTCAGCATTGGATCTAGTTCTTTTGCGGCAGGGAAGGTATAGAATCCCCTCTCCAAAATTCCCAGTTATATAGGATGTTCAAAGAGCGCCTATTTTCTCTTACATCATAATCCTTTTCGCAAGAGGAACAGCTGCTGAGGATTTGTTAAGAACGCAAGGGGACAAAAACCAAATAATAATGGCAACAAAAAAAGGAGAGAGAAAGAAGATGAAGAATAAAAAATAGTGGACTGGAATACAGCGGGGAGTTTTCACAATTAGTAGCTTGCAATAGACACCCAAAGCCGAATGTGTCACTGATTGAAGATCATTGAACCAGCTGACATTTCTTGCTTCCCTTACCTCAGTTTATATTTCTGACCATAATTATAAACACGGTATCTATTGATTAAATACAGTAATTGCCAAAAGTATCTCACTCTGTTAAACTACAATAATTTTGAAATTTCAGGCCAGACTCTGATCTACATGAAGAGCGACTACAGTGAATGCCATCATGACCGAATCTGGGCGTTTGGTTGCGGGTACAACGAGGCCTCTTACGAACACTGCTTCTGGGAACATAATTTCGCCAACGACCCAAGAGATGGCATCTTCTTTAACTGTCCGAATCATGGTTTTTTAGCAGGTGAGGCCGCTTCCTAGACCTCTTGGAATGTTTGTCGATATTTTCTTTTGAAACTTAACAATCACTGCTCTTGCAAAGTGGATAGAGTCCTAGATCGTCGCCCAACATTTCATGCACGGAAATTTTGCTGCAAAGCAACAATTCAGAGGGGGGATCGCTAGGGGGGATAGAGTCCAAGAATGCAAATGAACGCCGCCTTATTAGAAGAAAAATTATAATTATGATTATTAACTGGTTATTATTTTGGTGTATCTTTTTCATGCATAGGTGTAAAAGCAGAATACGTTTTTTTTGGAGATCGGCGCTACAAGTTTAAATGCTGCAATGACAGAAGTTTTGACCATGAAGCTTGTCACCAGTCCCACACACTGAACAAGGCCGGGGAAAACTTCGAGTTCAAGGTGGATAGGGACAAGCGAGATTACATCACCGGCATTTCAAGCTGCTTCCACTTTTACAAAAGGTTAGAAAATTTACTTACCTATTGACTGATTTACATCAGGTAGACCGCATTTCAATTGTGGGTATTAAACCTAAACTGAAGTAATCACATACTCAAGGTAGGAAAAAAAAAATAGTCAACCTGCCTGAAGCGCGGGAATACACAAGTGGGGTGGCCAAAGGTGAAACTCGAAACTAGCGAATCACCGAGATCCCTGTTTAAAAATCCGAGACCGACTAAACATTTGAGCTTAACAACTTTTTTAATTGGATACTCTGTTTGAGTAGTGACGACTCGTTTTGTTGATAAATCAGCCTCTACACTGCAGTACAAACTGTAACGATATCATACGGACTTTCTTCCTTCCTAACTACAACTCTAGGCTAATCCGGCTATCATTTCACAGAGAAATCGGCTACAGGATAAAATCCCCGAATTAAAGAGGTTTGAAAGAAATATGAAACTTTGAGACACATAAGAAAAGGCTAACGAGATTTCGAATGTTCAAAATCGATTAAAAGTTGGTGAGAGCCACTTCTTTCAAGGTACCATTCAAAGCTACTGCAAATTGTCTCGACCAATCACAGAAAGCATCACAGCTTAACCAATAGAAAATTAGTTTTTGATCAGTGGACACGGGCACGCGCATAGTCATCTGACTGAATTACATGTTCTTTTTCTGCAACAGGGACAGGGTATGGAAGATCGACTACTGCAAGTCTGTGCAAGTAGAAGTCCCTGAACCTCAGAAAAAGGACGTCATTAAAGACTGACGATATATCCCACGTGACCAACAAAAAGAACTTTTAAGACTTATTTCTTTCCTTTGGATATACGGACTATTGAAAGTAGTTTTCCGTGTTAGATTAGCTAGTAGTATCATAGAAGGCTAGACAACAAAAAGAAAAAAAGAAAGAAAATTAAAAGTTTCCTCTGTTTTAGTGTTCGCTAAAGGGTTTTTACTATTGTTGCGGGAAAACAACACAAAAGATGTGGAATCTGTGGTACAATTAAACTTCATGCCTTTCCACAAGTTGGACACGAGTGTATCCTTTACATGATGTCTTGAGTCGCTGTATTGTCTCGGTAAGTTCGACATCAAAACTAACTTCTGAACAGTGAAGACGGAGTGGTTTTAAATTCAGGGTCGTGAAACCAAGACCGAAGTAATCTGACAGCAACCAATCATAACAAGGCTTTATATCCCTAGATGCCCTAGGGAGCTTAAAGTATATAAAAGTAAATGGCTTGCAGCGCGTTGCAAATGCTTTTCAGTTTTACATCTTATTGGTTAGAGGAAGGGTCTGCTTATCCCATTGTTAGTATAAGTAATCAGTTAATAAAACAAACAATAAAACAAACAAATGTTAAAGCAAACCAAACAAAAAAGGTAGGAGCAAAAAGAGCGTCAACAACAACATCCACAAAATACACCTACCTTTGGCTTAAAGTATAAGTCCCTCAAGAACCAACTTACACATCGACAACACTACAACTTTGAAAGGTTTTTTTTATAAAATCATTAACTTAAAAATTGGTATGTATAAAGCATGGTATAAATTTATCTAATACTACTTTGTCTCTGGGTCATTCAACAATATTCACCGTCTCTGCCTTTGGCAAACTGTGAAATGTACCTTATTTATCTCTCAGGCCTTATTCCCATAAAACTATGAAAAATTATAAATGGCTAAATCACATCAAGAGGTGTTCCACTTAATCCACCGAGTTTACTCAGTACTAACTTGGCAGAAACAACATCTTCCAGTGCCATACCTAGAAAACAAATGACAATTGCTAGATCATGAAACAGGATAAACTTGCAAATTGAGAACAATAAAGAAAGTTAAAACAACTAATATATAAATATCAAACCCTGATTAAGTTAAATCTATTTAATATCAATATTTATTGAGAAGGACTCACCCTTTGTTACATAATGTTCATATAAATAAAACTTGAAAAGAAACAGAACAAAATTTGCTTCCAGCACTACGAAATGAAACCCCCATATGAAGGTGACTGTCATCTTGTAAAGAGTTTGGTTTCAAGGCACAACTATAAGAATAACTTAGCAGTGCTGTCTGTTCTCTACAAACTACATTGCATCTACAATCTGTCCATCAGCTCTTCCAGCCCAAATTTTAAGTAAGTATGGGCTGGCATTTGCTTCATCTGTCAATTTCTTGTCACCTAATCTCCAGAGCTCACCTAAAGACTTGAAGATTCGTGTTTTTCCTTCAGGAATAGCCAATTTTCCTGAAATAACATCACCAATCTCCCCAGCCACTGTTGCCTTGTTATCAGAAGAACAAAGAATAAATCACAAGGACTGGCAATGACTCAAAGAATGACAAGCCACAAATAAGCCACAAGGCTTCTGGAACATATTCTGTGAGAGTTAATACCTTTAACTTTTCCACCGACTGGAATTATGAAAAAAGTCTGACCTTGGAGAGAATCACATCCCCAGCTTCTTTCATAGCTGCCTCACTGCTGTCTGCCACTATAAAGCCATTGAGCATAATTTCATCATCCAGTTCTCGCCAAGTAGGGCGGGGTGCACCAACAGCTACACACAAGAAAAAACAACAACAAGTTTTGTTGAGCTTTAAATTTGAAGATCAATTACCGATGTAGAAGACAATGTTTATCAATAAGATAGACAAACCTGCTCATGATGGGTAATGTAATTATTCATTCTCACCATCAATTGATAACTTAATCAACAATAACCTAGCAAAAACTCGAGATCAAAAATCCAATTTGCATTATTCAACTTAATTGCTGAAGATATAGCTTATGTGTTGGAGCTTGGCTGGTAGACCATAACTGCTGATGCTGATTCCCCATTTGTGCTGAAGAAAATGGCAAGGAGTGTATAAATCAAACACTTACACGGCTAGAGTGATCACTGACTAGGCTACAATTTTGCCAACCAAAACTTAAAATGAAGTGGACAATTGACTGATGACTCACTATCAATTGCTCCCAAGTTCCATTAGTTTCTGATAATTAACCTTTTGATCCCTTGGGGTGACCAGCATCAAATTTCTCCTTACAATATCACCCCTGAATCAAACATTAAGGTCGTGAGAATAAAGGAAATGATCTCCAACTAAAGAAGCACTTGATTGCTAAACAAATTCTCCTTGTCAACAGCTTAAGAAATGCATAGAGAACATTATGGAGAATATGCATACCAATGTCAATTAAGGTGTAGAGGGTTAAGAGTAATATTCCAGGCCCCAGTTGTTCAAAGGGCGGTTAATGCTATCCAATGGATAAATTACTATCCAGCAGATAAGTGTTACCAAAATGTACTGTGCTATCCACCGGATAGAGATTTATCCAGCGTATAGCGTTATCCATCCTTCGAACAACCGGGGCCAGATGCCTTTCAGGCCACTCACAGTTTATCAGTGCTCCAGGCTTGACCCACTTTCCAAACAGAACAGGTTCTGTTGCCAAGGTAGCAGTAACTATGACATCAGCCCCTGAAGCTGCTTCTTCAACTGTAGCACAAGCTTTGGCGCTGGTCTCCTCTGCAAGCTTTTGTGCATTGGCAAAGGTTCTACTCCATATTCTCACCTTAAAAAGGGTTAGTTAACAAATTTCATTCGAAATCTAGAGCATAAATACATTCAATAGTGGCAAGCATATAGATCAAATCCAAACCACATCAAACACATAAACATATACAAAATGGTATCAAAAATTGTATCGGTGTATTATCAAAGGTAGTCTCTATAAAGGTACCTCAGTGAATGGTCTCACAAACTTGAGGGCCTCCACATGACTTCTAGCTTGAGCACCTGATCCCAAGACACACAAAACTTTGGCACTCTCAGAAGCAAGGTACTGAAATAGAAGTAAAAATGAAACATTTTCTTCTTCAGGAATAATTAATAGTAAGTTAGAGTTGATTCACACAAGATTAGTGATGTTAAATCCTCACCTTGGTTGCGACAGCAGATGCTGCTGCAGTCCGCATGTCTGTAATTGGAAGGCCATCCATAATCTTTCAATGATTAAATACAATTCAGTCAATATTTGAAGTTGTCCTTCACTAGTAGCATGTTAATTAAACGGACGATTGGATTGAGGCATTGTGCTACGGATTTACCTGCCTCCGTCATTCATAATTCAGTAAATTTTGATGAAGTACGATTGAATTTAGCGGTATTTATGACCGAAAAAAGTCTTAGCTAGTAAATACGCCAAGAAATCTTCTGTAAAGTTTAAATACTAACATCAAAGCTGTTTTCCTCGATTTATTCAAGGAGCCTAAAAATGATAAAAGGATTTTGCAGCAAACATTATCTTTATTCAAATTCTATAAGCCATTGATACGATACATTATTATGGCAATGGACAAAATTCTTAAAGCTATAATTACTGACCGCTTGTAGCAAACCATTCTTGGGATCTAATACCATAACATTGCTTAGAAATGAGGGTAGGCCTTGTTTTTCATTTTCCGGAAAGCCTGTCACCAATTTTACAGCAAGAGCATTATCTTTGGCAGAATAGGCTGGCATCACAAGAAAAAATCTGCAGAATGATAAAGACCTCAATAATTATCCTAATTAAAACTAAAAACTGGTATTAGAGCAGTCAATCAAAATAAATGGCCCAGATAATTTATTTCCTGAACCCTTGCCAGTTAATAGCTTAAAGCACCTGGAAACCTTATTACTTTCTTACTTAGAGGTGTTGGGGTAAGAGCTTACAATTATGGACCTTTCAGGATGTTACTGTCCTTGGGTGGGGCAAGGGGTCCTGGGATAAGTAGGATACCTTGTTTGGTAGGTGCAAAACATGGCTTAATTGCTACATCTTGACAACAATAGAAAAGGGCTAGAGCCTATGAAAAGAGAAACAAGGAAAAGCTGAGGTTTCCAACAACCTACATCCATAAATTATCGAATTTTTTGGCAGGCCCTAGCTGTTTCACCTCCCTAGTCCCTACCCTTAGTTGATGACTAGATTAATAGCTAAAGTAAAAAAAAGAATGAGCCCTGTCACAGAATCCTACGAGTGACTAACAAAAATTTTATCAATTATAGGTGTTTCAAGGACTCTAGTTTCGAATTATGTTTTTCTATCACAATACAGAAGTATGCGAAGTGTTTCCTTACCCTCGGTCTTCAACCTCAACGGCTGTGCGCACGGGTTGAACAACTCCGCCGCTTTTACCGGCGGAAAAATTGACTAAAGCCTGTTCAATTACCGGTATGAGATCTTCATATTTTAGAACCTCTTTCACACGAAAGGCACTGATGTACTTTGGAGTTTCCACACTTTGATGAGCCATAATTATGTACAGGTCATACAAGGTACACCTCTCGATCTCCCGGAAGCTGAATGTGCACTACTTCTGTACAGCTGTCTAGAAGTAAAATACTACAACTAATGTGTGTTTTGATTGGCCTGAATTTTATTTCAACCAATCAGTAGACGTTTTCGTTTTGTAAAATCCGCGCCCGTGAAGGAGGCGGATATTGTTCGACGCCATCTTGCTGCGTAGACTGACCAGAGTCCGTAGCAAAACTCTTTACAAATTTTACCTTTCCTAGCAATTGCTGACAATTTTATTTGCCAGAGATGTCAGATAAGGAAGTTCACGAGCTTTCTATCTGCCCGATAACTTGCTTCAGTTTCAATAAGGACTGCAGTCGTAAGTTTTTACCGATTTATAAGTTTACTTCCGCTACAGCTGAAGCTAGTCTTGTCTTTATAATAATTACTATTTTGATGTCTTATGATGTTTTTTCTCGTGGCAGAGCTGGCCTTTTCTCCAAGTGACAGCACCGTTCATATCTACAAGAGAGCTGGCAACAAATGGGTCAAAGAATGTGAACTGTCCGAGGTGCGGACGATGAATAGAAACATTAATCACAATCAGATACGTGTCTGATCTAGCTGCTTAATCACTGAAGTTCTCTGTTGAATATTTTTCGGAAAAATTTCCGTCTAACCCCATACCAATCAAAACCAAAGCCGTAGTCACAAAGGAAATCTGTTGTTTTGCCTGTGCTTTCCTTTATCCAAGAACTGAATGCATAATCAAGTGTGGGGTTATACGGAATTGTTGCCAATTTTTCCTTTACAATCAACAGTGTTCATTCAGCCCTAGCTAGGCATGCAGTCGATCATTTTTAATAGGTTTTGCTACTTGCATACCTTGTTCTGAGCTTTTTCTTTTTTTTTTGCTTTCACTACAAATGAACTCCTCAGGTTTTTACAATTTTGAGCTTACTATGATTTTTATTTTGGTTAGCATGGTCAACGCGTGACAGGAATGGCTTGGGCCCCAACCAGTAACAGGCTTGTCACCTGTGGAGCGGTGAGTCTTCAGTTTAAAAAATGTCACGGAAATATATTAAAGCTAATGTTGTTTCTTACACTTATCGGATCTAAAGTATTCTCATAACTTCCTATTGCATTGAAGTCTTTGTAACTAGTAATGACTCAGTCTGCAGAGTATAACCGAGTATGGTAAGTGCATGCACAAGTTCTTTTTATAAGATTTATTTTGCATGCCCAAATTTCTGTAAAGTATTGCAAGTACAGTATCTTCATGATGGACACAGTTCTGGATTTTCAGCAGGCACACAGCTAAAAGATGGCTCTACCTGCTCAAGATATTGTTGAGTTCTGTAGCCATACTTTGCAGTCTGGGTAATGACCCGAGTGTGTGTTTGTGTGGCTAGGTGGTGTTTTGAGCCTCTGCTTGCAACACCACCTGCTAAGAATTTTCAATCTTGCATCAAAAAAATCATCTTGAATACTGTTGTCACCTTTAGGACAGAAATGCCTATGTATGGAACCTACAAGATGGCCAGTGGAAACCTATGCTTGTTATTTTGCGTATCAATCGTGCTGCAACCTGTGTCTGCTGGTCTCCTAAAGGTAACTATAGTCCTTTTTAGATTGCCTCTTATGCAACTGTAGTGAGCTATTATGGCAATTTGTTTTGGACATCCCAACATTCCTTGGGTAGGAATTAGTACTTAAGATATATTTGTGATAGGCCTGTATGTGGGGTGAAATCAAATCTAACACATACCAATTACAGTTTAGTCAAGGTGGTAAAGTTATCAAATGGTCTGTTGTGCAAGAATTATCTCATGAGATATTTTCATGAGTAGGCTTGCATATACAGAATAGGGAAGAAAATGAGTTTGTTACATCTAAGTTGCAGATTATTAAAGTTAGAAGTGTGTAGCACAGCAGCAACTGAAAATCTTTAGGATCTGATAAGGCTATTTTTAGTCGTGTGGGTTCTAAAATAAAGTTTGTGTTATTTTAAGAGGACAAGTTTGCTGTGGGAAGCAGTGCCCGTCTCATTTCAGTGTGCTATTTTGAAAAGGAAAATGACTGGTTAGTAATACAATACTCTCCAATATTCCTACTCTTATTTATGAACTATTTGATCTTGTTTAGTGCAAGACACATAGCATTTTGCCAGTGCTTATATGTAGGTTAGTCAAACATTAAATTCAATAACTATTGATTTCAAAGACTTTGTTCTGTGTAGGTGGGTCAGCAAGCACATCAAGAAGCCGATCCGTTCCACTGTCTTGTGGTAAGCTTTATTACCCATTTTGTATCTTATATTATGGACAGCCCTTTCCATAGTATCTGAGAAAGCACCCAATAATAATCTGTGGAGTAATTAAGAACCATTCCCTTGTAAAAATAAAGCAAATGTTTTTGCAGGTTTGAGTTCTGGGAAAAATAATTGCAAATAGTTAAATGTACTGTGCATGGGTGACAATCAATGGCAAAAACATTTTATGTAAATATCAAATTGGCAATGTTGTCAAGAACTAAAAAAGAAGTACTACAACAGCCCATTGTATAATGCTGTAATCAAGTGTTAATTTATTCAAGCGATCTGTATACCAATTGAAAGTAAATTAATTTTTTAACACCATAATGGATGTTTTTGTGTCTGATTATAATTTCTATAGTCTGGATTGGCATCCAAACAACTTATTGCTGGCTGCTGGTTCTTCTGACTTCAAGACGAGGTAGGCAAGATATCAAGAAGATTGCTAATCTTCCTAACTCTGATGGATTCATGGTAGAACTTGTGTTCAACATTCACAATGAGTGTTTGGTGGTATGTGTATCAATTTGGTCTGGTCAATGTCTATGTGGATTATTTTGTGGAAAGCCTTACTTCCATCATTTGCTTGCATAGGGTGTTTTCTGCTTTCATCAAGGAAGTTGATGGAAAGACTAATACTGACACCATTTGGGGAAAGAAATCCAGTTTTGGAGGTTGTTTGTCTGAGTTTTCTAATGGCAGAGGTTTGTATGCATGCAACAGTCTTGATTTTGGCCTGTAGTAAAGCATTTATTTCAGGTTGTTTTCTAGGTGAAGAGTATGCTCGGGTAGATTCTAAAGTTTGGTTGTTGTTTTGGCCTGGCACAGAATTTTTTAAGTTCAAAGCTTTTCAAAGCCATAAAGAAGTGCTTAAAACTACAGTTTGGGGTCTTTGTATAAATGTATGGTAACTGAATTTATTTTTTCCAAGCTAAGGTAACCATGATTGGAGATATCTGAATTTGGGAAGTGAAAGTGACATGAAAATTTAAAAAGATCACAAGATTTAGGTCCATTGATTTATCTCTATCTTTATTGCAGGTGGTTGGGTGCATGGAGTAAGTTTCTCTGCCTCAGGAAACAAACTTGCCTGGGTTGGTCATGATTCCAGCATCAGTGTGGTGAATGCTGCAAATGAATGCAAAATGGCAACTGTCAAAGGCAATTTCTTGCCTTTTGCAGCTTGTGTGTGGGTCACTGAAAACAGTATTGTGACTGCTGGTAATGTTTGCAAGTGATACCTTGCCTTATTTCAAAATATGGAACTTAAAAGAAAAGTTTTTGAGAGGGGAACAGACTGGAAAGTAGGTGGATACAACTGTTGTAGGCGTACTCTGTCATCAGCTTATCAGTTGGACTGTGAATGCTTACAGTAGCGTCAAAATCTTACTTCGGACCCCAAGTTGTAGGGGAAAGAACTCTGAAATTTAGGTTGCTCTCAACTCTGCATCCGAAGGTCTATATTGAAGCTCTCCAATGTGTTTTAAACATGGTTTGCATTTTGAGTCTCACAAACCTAGTAGATCACCAACTGCATGAGCTGCAAAGCCATTTTCTATGACACTCTAGGTGCTACGACACTCTATGACACTCTAGGTTTCTATGACACTCTTGGTGCTCCTTGAGTGGGAAGGACTGCTACATGTTGTCTAATAATGGTTACTGGTATTCCAGCATTTTTGTGACTTTAGATCAGACCCATTTGATCATTGCTAGTAAAAAGTAGTCTTCTTGCCATCAAAGTAGCTAGTTTTCCTTGGTCACCTTCCCTCAGGGCACTTGTCTTATGTACAAGTAATTAGAAAAATTGCACCAAATTTCTTCAAGGTGTTCAAGTCTGTAATTTTACTCATCTATCATATGTGAATGTATAACAATAATATTGATTTCAGCAAACATCTTTCATTCCAGGGTATGACTACATCCCAATCTTGTTCAGCCATGATGACAATGATGCTCTGAGTGCAGGCCAGAAGCTGGATGTTCCTAAGAAAAAGGAATCCTCTGGAACTGTCAGTGCTATGGCTAAGTTCCGCACCATGGACAAACAAGCTCAGAGTGCTGATGACAGTGGATCTGGCACAGGAGTGCACACCACCCACCAAAATGCCATCAAGTAAGAAATTCCTACAAATTTGTTTTCTTTGAAATGGTTTTAACCAGCTTGGGTACCACTTCAGCCATTGTCTCCATTTCAGCACAGAGTGGGTGACAATAACTAAGCAAGAGTAATCATTAGGAACCAGTTCTATATGAGTGTTTCCTGTAGGTGATACCTCTCGTCTCACTCTCTTCATCAGGCAGGGATTTAGCAAGACTTTTAAGTAAAGGAGTTAAGTTTCTAAAGAAACTATGGTGCTGCATCAGTGGGGGTAACAAGGTAATTTGGTTATATCAACTAAGTTGAAATTGTAAATTGGCCACTGTAAAGATTTAAAAAGCTGACGAAGGGCTAACGCTTGAAACGTCAGCTTTTTAACTATTTACAGTAGCCACTTTACAATTTCAACTTAGTTAATATAACCAAATTAACTTTTAGGTAGACAGTTTTGGCAGAGATATTTCTTCTGTCCTCTTTGAATCAAAGGGAGAAGGGGGCTTATTTTTGTGCTTTTATCAAAAGAGTAGTTCAATACAATTTAGAAAGTTGTTGCCATCCTTGTTGTTCCTTTTCTTAGTCAAGTGCAAATCTACAGTGGAACCAAGGCAGGTGCCACTAAGTTTGCAACATCTGGTGTTGATGGTCGTCTTGTCATTTGGGACGTGAAGGTAACTACAGCCACTCGTTACTTGCCATTGTATGTAGAATGCTAACCTGATCAATTCATTTCCTGCCATTCTTTCTTTTGGAAAGTTATACATTATATTATCCATGCACTTTAAGGCATTGCAGGGGGGCCAGAAAGCTCTGCTATTAGTTATTTAGGATGGTCAGCTTTGAAAGCTATTCGAAAAACTAATTAATACATTATGCAAGCTGCTCATTGGCTAAGGTAAACGCTATGGTACACTTGCTTGGCTACAGTATAATAATTAGTAATAATATTTCTTTACTTTGGAAGGATTATTTGGGTGTTCTGATAACGATCAAGAGAGTATTGGTCCATGATTTGTAATGATCCTATCGTTTTTGTTGTTTGTTTGTTTATTTATTTTTTTTTTTTTTCAGTCCCTGGAATCTTCCATTGCTGGTTTGAAGATTTCTTAGACGATGAGGAGATCAGTGGCTTGTTAGTAATGCATTACTACATTTGTGTCTGGAAAAACAAATTTCTGTTATAAAAGTTGGAAAGAGATGATTTTACCACAAATTGAAGTGGATCATCAAATCAATAAATGTTCTTTCATTTTCTAAAGTTAGTCGCCATTTGATAATTTCAATAAAATTTGCCAAACAACATAAGCGTTAAATAGTTTGGTTTTATCACTTGGATCGATGATATAAATAGGCCACAGCAAAGAGTTTCTAAAGCCGAGCGTTCGCCATAGATGTGTTAGTAAAAATAAGGTATTTGTCCAAATAAATCTCGGGATAGGCCTGGATTTGGAGAAGAGCCAAGGGGTGCATGCCAAACGTGGCTGCCTATTCATTTCCTCCTCAGACTACACAGTCGACTTCTTGAATAACGTTTAATCAATGCATATTTACAAATCGTACATTCCACAAAGACACGATGAGTGAACTACCCGTTCGCAAAACTTCGTGCTATCCCTAACCTTTTTCTGTCAATAGGACAACGTTCTTCTAAGTCATCCCGCGCAATCTCAAACAACGTTTTTCAAGAAAGGACTTTGTCTGTTTTCGCTTACAATTTGAATCAGACTTTTTCGAACACGGTAAGAGCTTTAAAATTTACAGTTATGAAACTGAAAGACCACTGGAACTTTATCTGTACACATAATTTATATGACTTGGCCAGCCTCTTGGCTCGTTTACGAGACAGGGAATCTGTTCTCCTTTGCCCATTTCTTCATGGTACGAATGATGTATTCCACTTGAGGGTTTCCTGTGTTGCGGAGGATCTGAAGAACGTCTCTTAGCGTTTCCCTGGAACAGATAATTAATATTAAAGACCAGAGGTAATAACCAGGTAATTTCTTACAAAGCAGTACATAACCCAGCAAACAGGTGGGGAGAGTGAACAAACCCACAGGCTGCAGGGAGTCACCTAAATATAACACTAAATCCTCTGTACTAATTCACATTGCGAGTTGGAAACGGGGCTAAGTGATATTGTTTCGCATCTCTTGTTTCGCGCTCAGGATAAAAACAAACAATATGATTGCCGTTTTCTTTTTTTTCTTATTTCAATTCAAATATGCGATTCAGGGAAAATTCATGACCTGACGAATTGCGAAGCGATTCGTGCGATATCTGTTTACAAGTGCAATTTGACGCGGAATCCCCTCGTCAGGTAATCAATTTTCCTAAAGAATTATACGGCAGTTGGCAAGGATTGAGAATCAAGTCTAGAAACTTGAGCTAATCAAAAAGGCGTCGAGGTAAGGAACTTGTAAGGAGGATTTTCCCAAAGAGAAACAATTGTTCGTCGGAAACCCTTTACGATTGCCAAAAAATCCCAGTGACGGGAGCAAGTTAATTAGAATGCCCGAAATTCAAGCCCATAATTTTTAAACCATTAAAAGTGATAATTTTTGTTGTGATTTCGCGACAATCGCTCTAAAGCACGATACTCTTCACGAACAGTCCAGCTGTAGGTTACACCAATAATTCCCACAAGCGAGCAAACATCTAGGCAAGCGAACAAAGAAACACTAACTTGGGCTCGTGACCAGCGATAATTTGTTGGAAGATTCCAACACAGGCTCCTCTCTTTCCTTCCCAGTACTCTGGGTTAGGGTCCAGTCTCTCCAACACGTCAAACGCCTTTGCGGCGTAGTAGAACTGACCCATCTGTGGAAGAAAAAGCGACTTTCTGAAACGAGTTAAAAAAGTGTAACGAAAGTTTAATCATCTCGAAGAATCCTGGGCGTATCTCATAAACATTTGCTCTGATAGAGGATACTGAATAAAGTTCATTCAACCAGATTCTTTGTTATGATTGAGCTATTCTTTTAAAGTGTCTCTGTATTTTCCTTTGTTTTATACTTTTTTTCCAAGTAATTTGATTTAGCTGGAAAGTGGCCCATCAATGAAAAGTTAAATCAAGGTTAAGGTATCTTTTTAGGCCTAGTCAAGTTGGTCGATTGCGCAGAAAGTGGAAAATAGCTCCTTTGAAACCATGCAGAGAACTTACTTTGTAACACTCGTTTGCGATAAGCTGCAGTAAACTGAACGATTCCCCGGATGTCTCCATCTTCAGGTACAATTCCCATGCAGGCCGGGCTTTGTGGTTCATAATGTCTAGAAAATTCAACAGAGTTCCAGCTTGTTACTGATGAGAGAAAACTCTAGTTGCAGGCAAAAAATAATGAGACTTTTCAATGACGGTATTTGTTTATTTAGCTGGAACACAGAAAGACTTGTCCCTTAGAGAGGTCTAGCACCAACGCCTTCCTTATACTAACGATGGCAATAATTTTAACTGTTATCCGTAACAATTACCGGGCACTGAATTATGTGCACATCCTGCTTTTAACCTATCAAGTCTCACAGAACAGGGCCGTGTTGTTCACTGACACAGTTAACCTGACCCGGGGTTAGTTTAAAGTTTTAATTTAGTTTTCTAGCTCTACAAAGGAATTTTTCTTTAGTATTTTTCTCCCATTAGTTTTGAGTCATGTGGAGATAAACCCTAACAAAACCTTAGCTCTTAAATACGCTCTTCTTCTACATGAAAAATTAAAGCCAATGTTAATTTTTATTCCTAGGTTAGCATTAACCCCCTTTCGAATAACCCGACCCTAAAACTTAAACAAAACTTAACATGGCCTGCATTCACGTTCACCCAAGGCTTAATCTTCCTCTCTCGAAAGCCTCTAATCATTTGGCTAAATAAAACAACTATTCTAAATTCTTATTTTTATCTGAATCTACTTACAGCATCGCGCCAACCAGCTCAGGTACGTGTAGTCATTTTTTATTTTTTCAGACTGGATGAGCAAAAAGATCTAAAAGACAGTCGAGAAGGAGAAATAATTAACGCTACCTGTAGAATAATAACATATTAAACTATACAATAATTTACAGTGAATTTAACTACAATTTACCTCCTCAGCTTCTTTAAAATTTCCAACTGCCGCCTTGGCTTGGGCGTAGTTAAAATTGAACGTATCGTCATTGTAGAAGTAACTCTGTTAAAAGGATACAGCAAAGACATTAGCCACAAAACTCGTCTTGCAGCAATCACGCGACTCTAAAGGATCCATGCTGGCGCGTTCCGAAAAAGTTAACCTCGATCTTCATCATGATGCACTTCGTCTTTAACATAAATCGCTACTACGTTCCAAAAGAAGGATCCTCGCCAATCGTGTAAGTCACACGCAACAGACATGTTATAGATACAAGTATTCAATCGCTCATCAGACTTAAAAGTGTTTGCGCACGCGTAGACTACGAGCAGGTCCCTCCTGTTCGTCGAAGTCCGTAGCGTGCGCCTCACTCCCAGAGTTCTGCACGGCGCGCTAACATTTAAGTTTTTGTTTTTTCTTTTTTCACAGATTATTTTATAACTCGCACAACGGATATCTCCGAAAAGCATGGTCCACTCGTAGTCTATCACACGTGCCTCAATCGAGATCTGTTGAGTGAAACCCATCATGTGCGTTCAAATGGCGAATACAAAAATAAGGAATTTTCTTCTCACTCTTCATTTGCTGGCTAGACGCCCTCTCCGATAGCTTATGAGTGAAAGGATGGTCGGTCGTAAGTACAGCAATTATCATTCTACAAAGACTCACTTTTGACCTGACTCCTTACCTTGATTGAGTTGAGGTAAATAAGCACGTCTTCAAATTGTTTCAAAAGGAAAAAGCACGACGCCATACACTGTCTTCCTGGAATGGTATCTATATTGGGAAAACAATAGACAGCTTATGCACCCAAAACTTAACGAAAAAAAAAAAAGATTACACTAGCTGGCGATAACTGGTTCGAAATTGAATGAGTGGGATATAGTGTACCTTAAAGAAGAGAAAATAGATCAATAAATTTTTGTCCTCCTGCATTTTTCCTAAGAATATTGTAAACTGTAGACTTCCTTTCTGCAATGTATCTCAGAGATTTCCTCTGACAAAACCTTTCCCCTGCGTCATGCACGGTGATTATTTGGAAACTAGAGAGCTACCTGTCCTCACTAAAAGTAAATAAATCACGGTTCCATTATCAAGCCTAAACTTTACAAGCGTAATGATCTGCGATCCGCGCTTAGCTTCTCCATTCGTAGAAATTCGCAGTGGTTTGGAATTTATTTTTACTTCTACGGTGTTTGCCTACCCTAGCAATCCTTACTTTTTAACGGTTTCACTCTGATGATAATGCACTTTTCTTAAGCACAAAAATAAACCCCTGCGACAGTAACATACATTTATTATCCAACTGTGATTCGCGGAGTACAAATAACGCGCGAAACGAGTACAAATATCACGCGATGTTTGTTCTCCAGAAATATCCGCGAAATTCGCCCGCACTGAAATAACAATTTGGCGTGTTGGAAAATAAATCTCTTATTTGACGTTTTGTTGTGTAGTATCTCTGAGTATTTTTACTCGTTATTTGTATTTTGACTCGCCCTAGGGGCTCGTTAAAATACGGCACAACTCGTAAAAATACTAACCGATATTATACACAAAAACGTCTAATTAATAAGATATATGTACCCCTTGTCTGATAAGTTCGACAGGAAAGAGCAAAACTCACCACACTCGCTGGCCGATCCACCAACAAGCTGGAAGTACTGCTGAGCGATCTTCAAGTGTTCCCTCTAAAACAATAAGACAAACATCTTCAGTCTTCTAAAGCACAGTAATGTTCTCCAAGAGGGGATGCCAGTGAGTAGGAGAAGCGAAACTTACAGATCCTTGTTCCTGTCCCAAAGCTGCGTTGACCACACCCTTTAAGATGTACTCCTACCATGAAACAAGACAAAACTTCAGTGCCAACGCAAACAAGGAAGCTGTACGAGAAAAATTGTAAATTCAAGTCTACCTGAGGAGTTGTAGGTTCTAAATCTTTGATGAGATTATAAGCTTCCACCACATCATCTGATAAAATAGGCATACATAAATTAATAATCAGGATAAAAACACGCTCTTATCACTGTTTTATTTTCAAATTTCAAAGTAACCCTTAATTCTCACCTTGCCTCAAGTAATAGATAACCTACAATTTGAGACAAAAAATATGGTAGACATTAGCAAGCCACTAGATGAAACAGATTTGGAAGGGATTTTCAACATTGCAGTTTATGCAGTTTATGAAATTATTAAGTATTTACCAAATTCAAGCGAGCTTCAGGAATGACATCCACCAAGGGTGGTAAAACTTGTAAGGCACCTTCACCACCTCTAAAAACAACCTGGTAAAAGCCGACAGCAAAGTAAAGTTTAAACATCATCAAATGCTTGATCAGGCTTTACTGCAAAAATCCTAACGTCCACCAAATGACAAATTCCCCTGGCCGATGAACACATCCATGAGAAAAAAACAAAAACAAAACAAAACAAAAACAACACACACACACACACACACAAGTCTACAATGAATGACAAAAAGTGAATCAAAATACATAGATTTTTCACAAACCATTGCAAAAAAGACTAGTGTAGTTTAATGCTTCTGCAAATGGCACTATACTCCCTGGAAGCCTGCAATTCCCACCAATTGGCATTATGTCTGCAAATGTACCACTGACGGTGAAATTTACCCCTCTAGAGTCCGGTGACCTGTGAGCTTGACTATCCTTACTCCTTCATAGTATTTGCAGCCATTTATCATTTTCTAAGCTGGGGCTCTCTTCCTTTTTTTTTAAATACTTTTAAATACTTGCATGGTTTGCAGAACTCACCAGATTGTGCTTAATGAGATCAATGGCAAAGCTAAAAGAAGGACTTGCTGTCTCCTGTAGAGTCTTAAGCTCACCCTGATAAGGAAGTAGGTACATTTTGTAAGAGTTGATCTCAAGATAAAGTAGAGTCATTATTTACTCTAAATACTTATCTGCTCCTTTGTCTGAGCATGCTCATAAGAGTGTCAGGTACGCAGGCTACAACAATGGGGAACACAAGTTAAAATAAGTTACACCAAAAAAGCTAGAGACGGGTGTTAATCAAAACCTCACTGAGATGCAAAATGTAAGTCAGCATAAATTCTAATAATTTGGATATATCAACATAGTTGAAATGGTAAATTTGCCACCGTAACAATTACAAAAGCTGATGTTTCGAAGGGCTAATGCTCAAAACGTCAGCTTTTATAATTGTTACATTGGCCAATTTACCATTTCAACTTTGTTGATATATCCAAATTATTTCGTCACCCCCACCAACACAGCCCCAAACAGTTTCTTTAGAAACTATCAGCCTAAATTCTAATAAGCTGAGCTCTCTCCTAGGCTTAAGAAAGACAGCAGAAGAATGCTTTTCCTTGCTTAAACAGGCTGTAGTGCACAACAAGTAAAACAGAAACCGGTTGATGTCAATGAGTAGTAGTATTCATTACCTCGGCTGCTTTCCCGTTGTATAGTCTGAAGTGGTTACATGCTTTCAAGTTTACTGCAGTGGCACTAAAAAAAAAACCAAATTTATAGCTTGAGACTCAAGAAAGAAGAACTTCTTTATTAAAACTCCCAGACTAGTGGCTGGACAACCTTTCACCAGCCACAGAGTCAGAGTTGGAGTCAGAGTAGTGACAGCACTTTGGACATAGTGAAAATCGAAATTGCTCATGGTCCAGTAAAAAATAGATTATCAAAGTTGCAAGCAGGAGTAGAAGAACCAACCAATCAAAATACCAGTTCTCAGGCCATCCAATGACCTTAGACTCCAATGATTCAGTTTTCACTAGATTGTATTGCTCTGCACTTCTGATTATCATTTCAATTATGATTTCATCAAGAATGAAAACCAGCCTTAATATATAATATTACTTAATATATTTGAGATGGTTTCACTTGACCTTGAAAGTACAGAGTAATGTCTGTTTACCTGTCAGGATAATGTTGCAAGTAAACTGCTAGTACCTCCTACAAATTAAGTAGAAAATGAAAATTAATTCTGCGCAACCATTCTCAGGAAAAATGAAACATTACAATTCTGACTTGCACATAACTTCTCATAATGCATCTACTAGTTGCAATCCAAGGTTGTCCCATAAAATCACCACTGATAAAATTATACTATCCACCATGGTTGTTATTTTGTAATCATTTTAAAAAACTCTTCTTTGAAAGATAAATATAATTGTAATTTCCAAAAATATTTGGAATCTTAATAGTGGACTTAAGAATTCAAAAGTCAGTTTGTTAACTTTAAATTCTCTTAAATTAACAATTAGCATGAAAAGGACGGCCTGAACAGACATAAATTACTTACTTGAGAGACATCGTAATAGTCAAGCTTGTAGTAGCAGAGAGCAACATACACATTTAAAGCCAAATAATCCCTACAAAAAAATAAACAATCAATCGAAACTAAACAGTACAACAATCAAAAAAAAAAATTTAGTACATTTGCATTGTAGATAAAGATTACTGCACAATTTAAGCATGTGTTGCCAAATTGGTGATTTTCTCGGCAAATTTAATTGCAAGATTTTTTTTTTACTAGCTAAAAAGCAATAACTGTTGGCCAGTTCCTCAGCACCAACTGCTGGCAGATAACAGTTCAATCTACATATCACTTCCATGTGTTCTTAACTTGGTCACTCTTTAATCCCATGAATCTGCCTTGTATTACGTACCTGGGGCCATTTCTCGAAAGTCCTGGTAACAGGCCTGTAAAGTTCTGTTTTCGTTCAATTAATGGAGATTTCGAATTAAAGTTTTGAAAATGATACAACAAAACTATCAGCTAAAGAAACAAAAAGGACTAGTTTAGTTGTCGGAACCTGCTTTGCTATCCTTTAAATTGTGATTTTAAAACATGGCTTCAGGCTGGTTAAGTTACTGGGATTTTCAAGAAACAGGCCCCGAGTCCAGTGGTCATTACTTATAAGTTACCCAGCACAAATGGTATGGAATATCTTATCTGCTTACTGTACTCTACCTGTTATCAAGAAGAATCCTCTTGTAGATGTCAATGGCTTCTTGGTAATGACTTCTCAGGTAATGGATAGAGGCAAGGCTTAACTGTTTCATATAAATTAAAAAAAGGCGAATTTTTTTAGAAGAGTACATCAAATTTGGAAGCTGAAACTTGTTTTTCCAAAAAAAATTAGGATTTATATTCATGTATTTAATAATACCTGGTCCTCAATAATATCTTGTAGGGCTTGATGATGGGTCATAAGTCTCTTTTCGTCATTAAACTATTGATAATAATGAAATATACAGAAATAATTGAGTAATACATACAGAATGAATCATTGCCATAACATGATACAATAATTATACCAAGTGGACTTAAGCAAAAACAGTACCAAACAACTATAGATTAATAAAAAGCAACTTGCATAAAAAGTATTTAAAATGTATGTCTACAGGAATGAGAGATCCTGGGTTTCGATATGCAAGTTTTGGGGTGTTAGCATAGCCTTAGGAGTCTGGGGAGCGCATGCATCTTATTAATAAAGGATGGCAGACAATTTGTCAAATAATTATAGTACATCAATTGGGAAGGACATTTGTAGGGATGACCGCCACTTCTGTGATAGAAATGTACAGTGGAATAGTCCATTAATCAGAATTTGAACTATCAATGATTCTCTCTGAATAACTTGCTCAATATAAGGAGGATAGGAATTAAATATCAGGGGTTTTTTGCAACCTCAGACTTATCTGATGACTCGATAAAATGAACAATTACTAAGTACAGGTGTATGTTGACTGCAAAAATGGTTGGAATTAAATAATCTACATACACATGGTCAGAATTAAATAAAAAACAATTTGATGTTACCTTGTGTGAAAGGTGAAATAACAGCCTGTTTTGAAGTCTACTCTTTGGACCTGATCATTGTTTTGTCGATTCAAAAACAAATAGTATTATCAAAATGATCTATTGAATACTGTATGTCAAGATGCGAAAAAACAAAGATATCAGTCTAATTTATTTATTTATTTATAAGGATTTGTACCAAGTACTGGAGCAGAAACAATAGGACATGGGTCCCCTATGAGGTTTAAGCTCCAACAAACCCACCCATCCCACCCCATCCCAGCTCGCTTGAGATAATATATTCTTTTGAATTTTGTACTGGAGAACAAGGCCACCCAGGCAAATTTATATGTAAACAAAAGAATTTTAATCCGGGAGCCATTTACGAAAGTGGTCTATAGAAAGGTAGCATATTCTTCTCAATTATTTTAAGACCTTGAGTGTTGGTCCAGCCGGGGCTCAAACCCTCAACCTCCTGCACAACAGTCCAGCGCTCTATCTATTGAGCTAACCGGGAGGCGGTTAGCTCAAAGTTGAAAGTCATTTATCATTATATTTTAAAATATTTTGAAGATCAATTTTTAAAATATCTTTTCAACAAATTAGTATAATTATAATTAATAATACATAACCTCAGAGTCCCACCAAATCTCAAAACTAATAATAATAAAATATTCTTAAAAATGCCATCAGACATTTCTATCTGTAGCAGTATCTCAAACAACATTTCTTAAATACATACCTTTCAAAGCCATCTCATCACCCTCCTTGTACATTCCAAGAAAAAAGTAACAGCATGCAAGATTCACCCACACATCTGGATGGCAGGCTTCACTTTTTGTTAGAGCCAGGTACTCCTAATGAAGATAAAATTATAAAACCAGTTAATGCCTTTACTTTTGCTGAGATCATTTTTGTGTTTTCAATAATATATCAATATTTCTCAAGAGATGACCTGCTTGTTTTTTATAGATGGAGTGCCATAATTATCTTAAAACAAATAAACCTCCCTCCTTTCACTATCAATAATTTTTCTCCTGTAACCCAGTTATGAGATTATTGACATATTGGTTAACTTAACTTCTGTACGAGGGAGATCTACAAGACCTTTCAAGGAAAGCTACTGAACAGATTGATTTCAGTCATGCAAGGGTCTATCAGTGAGGTAATTTCACCCTTGCAGTTAACAACTTTACTTTTTAGCTTAAAAAATGCATTCTAGTCATGTGGCATAGAGAAAAAAGTGGTTTATGAAGTGATCAATGATTTGAATGTGCAGTTTCCATCTTTTAAGAAGTAAATACCTCCATGGCTTTCTTGTAATCTCCTAAATGGAATGCTGTGTATGCAATCCAAAGATTTGTCTCTTCACTTCCTTTTCCAGAGTTACGGTTAAACTAGAATTGAAAAAAAATAAATATAGCTTAGATAACAGACTGAACCCTCTCTGAGGAAAAACCAAACGTCTTCACCAGGAGAAAGGGGGGGGGGGGATTTTGTGGGTAAAACAAAGCACATCCTTGTTTCCACTTCACTCCACCATATTGACCAGGTAAGAATCAAACTTTTACAAAACTGAAACTTAAGGATTGAATTCTCAATACCTCTGCTAAAGTTATAGCTCCGGTATAGTCCCTCATCTGTAAAAAATCCTCCAATTTTGGCAACTTGCGTTTCTTTTTCGAGTCCTTAGCAGATGACACTGTGTTTCCTGACCCAGGGCCTACGGCCGGCTTCTTCCTTGAGAGCATCTGTAACAATTCACCGAAAGAGAACGAGAAAAATTTGAGGAAATAGTTCGCAAATAAAATTGATACATTTTAGCTCGATCCAAAATCCAAATTTACTAGTCCATCATAAAATGTAAACTCTGTTGATGGTTACCATACAACAAAATACTTTTCCAAAACACAAGGGAAGTCTCACCATTTTGACAACGGGATTTCTTGATAAGCTTTCCACAAAAATTTTTTTGAAATACAACGCGTTATAACTAAATGGAACGATTAAGAGGTGTCTTTTAGGTCAAATATCTCCTACGAGGTTTGGTCGCTACGGCCGCCATGTTCTACCTTCGCAATCAGCCTCAAGATCATGAGGTGAAAACTTTACGCTCCCGGGTGGGGGAAAATTACTGAACCGATAGCACTTTACGGGAAGCTGAAGAAGGATATCAGCTTTGAATTGCCCCAAAAAGGGTTTAGGTGATGTTATCGAGGGAGGTAAAGACTTAATATGTAATAGTTTATTGAAAAACCGACATCGCAGTCGTTAGGCTGAATTACACTGGTAATGCTATGAAATATCAAATGAAAATTATAAATTTCTAGTTGAAGCCATATTGAAGGATTCTTAAAACGATCGGTACGATAGCAGGGTTCAATAAAGAGTCTGGTATTTTTTAGTGGGTATCTCGTGTTAATATTGAAAGCTGGAAGTAGGTTGTATAACATGTGGTTTGGGGCGTTTACTGTGTTTACAAAGTTTCTCACATAAAAGTTGACGACGGCTAGCAAGAGATGTTAAGTTGGAAATTTCGAATCATTTGGTGTATGATAGACCAGGACCATTATAATTAACAATTATTCCACTCTCGCTTGTTGGATATGAGATGATTATAGCCAACTCGGCGCTACGCGCCTTGTTGGCTATTTATCATCTCATATCCAACAAGCGAGAGTGGAATAATTGTTTTATTAAAAACGTTAAATTAAATTATTAAATTTTATTAAATTTTAGCTCCCTTTTAATTTTAAGCTGACACGTACGCTTGCCATATTTGTAGATTATGGTATATTGGCTGATATACCATAATGGCTAAGCCAATAAAAAGTCTTGAATTGCATTATCCAATGATCTAGTTTTTAATAATTAATGATAGACAAGGCCCGCTTCTGAATTGTTTCGATTTCGTCGCTCAGATATGATGGTAAAGCGTAGTGAAATACGGGTGAACCGTATTTTACGACACTACGTATGCATGAAGAGTAGAACCTCACCATATCCGCAACAGGCATTTTCGCACGTTTGAGTTGTCTCAGAAAATACATACATTTTGATGCTTTGTTAATGATATGATAATTCACGTGGCAGTTCAACTTTTGATCATTACTGATGATTATGCCAAGGACTTTAGCTTGCCTGACGAATTCGAGTTCTTTACCGTTAATCATTAGGGGGTGTATTGCGATTCGGACCTGGAGCGCATTTTTTTACACTTATCTTCGTTGAAGGTGAACTTTAAATTCGTGGACTGGGTGCGGATCGAGTCACTGACTTAAAATCAGGAAAGATCATATAAGTAAGATTTCTTTTCTATAAATGGGCATTCTTCTGTTTTAGACTCTCCTATGTTGCTGCTTTTGTATTCTTTTACTGTTTTAAGCTTAGGTAAATGCTTAAAGCTGCAAATAACTCAAAGATTTTCCTAATTTTTAGATGCTGGAGGTACACAGCGGCTCCCAAGAGCTGTCATGTAGTTCCTCGCTAGGAATGATACTAACTAGAGATCGTATTTCTGCGGATGCACAAAAATCAGGTCCATGCTCCTGTTGACTTAGCTCCTATTTTTAACCAGTCATTCACCATTAACCCTCTGCCGTCCAGAATTGATTAACATGTAACTTCTCCCTATAATATCCAAATATTATCCGGTAAACAGGTTATGAGAGTATACAAACTTATCAAGTATGAAGTTGATATCTTGGCGTAACCAAATTCTCGTAACTGGTTAACAAGGAAATGTGTAGCAGCTAGAGGGGAGAATCAGATGTAGGGAGTTAAAGAGTTATCGATTGATTCAAAAACTTTTGTGTCATTTTCAGTTGTTGGTTTACTTATTCTTTTGAAGTATTTGCCAACCTCGAAACAGTTATCTTTCCTGTTTAAATATCCTATAATGAGTCTCTTGTTTTTTGGTATTTTTTGTTTTTGTTTTTTCGGTGACCGAAAAAGTTCAAAACTCGAATCAAATGAATTTCTTTGAGCCATCATTTTCTCTGAGACAAACTGAGCAATGAGGTAGCGGCCTTTTGCCAAAGTTAAGCCAAAAAGGAACTTGAACTCACATAGGGTTTTGTTGCTTTAAGATATAAATCATTCTGACCTGCCTGAGTGCAAATGTTCAGCAATTTACCAGGACTGAAAGCAAAAACAATTTACTGTCTTTGGCATTCCTATCAAAGTTCCGTAGACTGTTGAATCTCCCAAATGACATTTTGTCTTGTTTATGCGTCTCAAATCCTGTTAATCCTCATGGATTTACTAGGTTACGAAATGTCACTGGCAGAGGGTCGGGATTACATTTTGAGAAAAGAATATTTAACTCAGTATTTTCAACAGTAAGTTAAATGATCTGTTTTTACGCATAAACCAACACGACATT
This sequence comes from Stylophora pistillata, assembly GCF_964205215.1. NCBI lineage: Eukaryota > Metazoa > Cnidaria > Anthozoa > Scleractinia > Pocilloporidae > Stylophora > Stylophora pistillata. Next base: position 9,472,460 of record NC_142528.1, on the reverse strand, counting down.
ACCAATTTAAAGTGGTTAATCATTTCCTGCATATGTATATGTATAACCTGCTCTTTCTGATTTCGAACCATCCACTGAATGCTTCACGTCTTCTGCGCAACCGAGGAAAGTTTAGTTAAAAACATGAAAAACTTTCCCATGTTCCCGCCAATAGCGAAGCTTCATTTCTCTTTTTTCTTTTATTTCGCAGGACGATCGAACGGAAGGGATGACAGCATTTGTAGAGAAACGAAAAGCCGACTTAACGGACAATTAGTCTGGGAAAGTTTAGGCAAGTGAAAGAATAGCAACAGCTCGTGTACAATAACGAGTGAGATGCAACGAATACATCTTGGGTGCAGGGTGAATTTTAAAAAAAAAAGACTTAGTCAATAAAATTGAACGAAAATATAAAATAAGTTAAGTAGTGTCACAGTCATTTTTCGTTCGTTCGCTAGATCGTTCATCTGTTGCACGGATACCGCGGAGTATACCTTGGGACTGGGACGAGCATGGATTTAAGTTCCGCTGAGTTCGATATGTTAATTAAGACTCGAGCCAAGAAAATTTTCTTGACACTTAGTTTTTGAAAGGACAAACAAAATTCACTAAGCCCCTATGGAAACGTATTAAAATAACTTTCCACTCGTACGTGGTAAGGTCGTGCAACTAGCTCAAATCCGCGGAGAAATTGGTGTTGCCTGCACGCGTTTGGAAAATAGTTTTTTTTTCAGTCATTCTATTTTTAAGTTAGAGATACAAGAAAACACTCAGTGACTCGCACTACGGGACACAGTGCGTTTTGTTTCCCCTCTGTGCTGAATGGAAAGAGTACTCATTGTTCTGCCGGGGGTCGTCGTTCAGTCTTTATTATATCGAACGTGACAGGTGTTTGTATCGAAAGAAACCCTATTAGCAGGGTAGCTAGAGGAAAAAAAGATAAAAAAATATTTAGAGCATCAAAACAAATTTATATTTCTTATCCTGTCATCCTTCAATTTGATATTACTTACACAGATCAGAAAAAGAAACATATAAATGCATGTACAGTAGAGCAGATCTACCTGCAAATTGTGACTCGTATATGTATGAGTTACTGGGTGGGAAGAAATGCTTTCAGTTTACCCTTCTGTGAAGAAAACACTTCCCGCAGCTCTATTTTAATAGACTAATAGAACTTTGAGTGTTTATTTATATGTCCAGAAAGTAGTTGAAGTTTCCCTCTGTGCCTGAGTAACCATCCCCCTACGGTTTGCTTGACCATTAACAATAAACCAACGGGAGTCAACACTTTATTTTAATAGAAGGCATGTTAAATGAAGGAGTTCTCAAGCTGTTGCTATTCAGTTATTTTCAGTGTTTTTTCAAGTTCATTCATAAATTATGAAGAGGTGATTAAACAATTTTGCAATAAATACGGGAAGAGTGGAAAGAAACTGAGTCGTTTCAAGGAGTAGGCAGGTTTTTCGATTTGGCGAAAATTGCCTAATTTACACTTCAAAAGAAGATTATTTCCTACCTTTGTCTAAAAAGGATATAAATCTTGGATATTTCCGCTCCGATAATACATTTGAATAAGAAGTATATAAAAAGGACCTTAAACAGAAGAAAAGTGGAGAAAAAGTCGGAAAGTGAAGGTAAGTGTGAGTGAGGAGCTCGCTATATTTACTTAATATCGAGTGAGTACCTTGTGCGAGCCAGTGGACAAGTTTTAGCCACAAGCAGCGGAAGATCCCCTTTCATGACTCGATAGTTTAAAACTCCCTTGTATTCTTTCGCCAAGTTTAGACAAAAGATTGTGAACAAAACCTTAAATTTATAAACTATTTGTCGCATTAAAAAAGGAAAAAGGGCGACATCTGTCAACGTTTTTCTTTTTTTTTTTTTTTTCACAACTTACAGGATGAAAGGGAATCTTGTTGGTTTCCTGTTCTGTCCTTGTCTGTTGAGTGGTGTTGCTGTAGTACTGGTGACAGTCAGTTCATCTCAGCAAACTGACCTGAAAAAGGAAGAAGTTTTCGAGAGAGTGGAAGGTAATGCAAGAATGATACCTTCCAACACAAATTTTTTTTTTCTCGACGAGTTGTGAACGTGTTAGGCGAAAACTCACTTTATTCATGGGGCGAACTTAACAAAGGCCTACCGTCATAAAAGAGAGGTCGGTGCTGCTTAGCTCACGAATCTAGTGTTCTAAAGCTCAGTTGGTGGAAGATCTAGTAGCGAGATCAGGAGGTCTTTGTCCAATGATCGTGCTACTTGTAAATGTCTTTCTTTACAGGAGGAGGTCTATGTAAGGGTGTGCTATTTCATTCGTCCTTTGCCGTTTCATTGATCGATATTTTCTGTGTTACTTATTGATCCAGACTTTAGGCTTGTGGGACATGTCTTTAAAACTTTTATCGCTGACGAGTTCCAATGTGGATTACGATGCGTAAGAGACGGGAAATGTTGGTCATACAATCATAATGGGGATAACTCTTGTGAAATGAATGACCAAACATGGCGTCTTAACCCGGTGGCCCTAATACCAGCCAATGGATTCACCTATTATGAAAGAGGTAGGAATGAATCTGTACCCGATGGCATTAAGTTTTCACCATTTCGTTCCTAAGTTTGAAAAATTCTTCTTATTCCGTTTGTAAGCAAGTCACTCGATAGTTGTTTAATAATTTCTGGTTTCTTCTTTATCATCCTCGATGCTCTCACCTTGCGACTCGTACATCAATATTTTTTTGCTGCTTCAATCTCTTGTTTTGCAGTTCTCGTTTTGCAGCAATGTTAAAATGCAAGGTTTTTCATTACGATTTATCGTAGACGTGGTGAAATCTCTATTAGGGCCCTTAAGCAAACCACGACGGCGACGGCAACGAGAACGTGGAAAAACAAAAGATCTATTAGCAGAACAATAGCTCAGCACGTGCATTTTAAAAGTTAGTACATTTCTCCGCCGTCCTTTGCAAGACGATAACTAGAAATCAGCAAAATCTGCGTCCTCTGCGAACCGAAACCGCAGCGGCAAATTATTTTAATTTCCATATGTAACTCAACGCTACTTTTAGACGTTATGTTGAGGTTGAGTTGTGGCGCCGTATGAAACGGTAAACACATGCAGCCATTTTCGAAATTCTAATTAAAAGTAGTAATTCATTTTTTAATCGACATCTTCCTTGGCGTTGCCGTCCTGACTGATTAAGGTCCCTAATATCACTCGGAAGCGAAAGTAATTAAATGAATCTCGGATCATTATCAATAGCTGGGAACAGACCCTTACATAAAACTAGCATTACATTTCATTAAAACCTCCCTTAACATCTTACCATCGCAATAAACAACTGGGCACAGATTTCACATGGATGTGACATTTTAAGTTCAATATCAACATCTGGGCAAAGAATACACACTGTATGTAAAGAGTTACGATCAACACAAATGTTCAAATTTCCTCAAAGGTTTTCCCAGAAACGTCAAAAGTTGCGCATGCCCAGATTTCCCAAAAGACTTGCTATTCACTACACGTTCCTTATTTAGAATAAAGGGACACCAATCAGAAGTTCTCTTCCCGTGCTTGATGTATGACGTTTACATAGCTTCGTATCTTACTATTAGGGGTCATTTTGAGATATAGGTATGTGGAGTATATGCAGTTTTGTACTCGTATACAAGAAACTATACACAGTCTAGTTAGAACTTAAGTCACTCAGAAAATAACTCGCTAAGGATATTATGACAATGTAACATCTGCCTAAAGTGATTCAACGTGATGTAACATGATTCCTTAAATGGCCGTAACGATGACGTATATAATTTCAATCCTTACTGAATGTTCCCCTTAAAATAATTGGCACAGCGGGTTAAGTGCTAAAGTAGATTTAGAGATAAGTTAAGTATCTCTACAATGACTAAAGTTCCATAACAGATAAAGTTGTGTTGAAGAAGTAAATTACCCTATCATATTCACACAAAAGTCCCTTTACTTTGATTAGCTTTGATTTTGAGGAATTCATAGAAGGCACTTCACCAGTTACATGTGCTGACATTGGCAGCGAAAGTTACAGTAGAATTGCAAAAGGGGCCCGGGATTTGTTTTTGATGTTTCAAACTGCTGATGAGTTTTTTTTTCTTAAAGAATTTATCTTTGCCCTATTTATTTGGGCATTTTCCAAAAACCATCTTGAATGTGTACAAGAGATTATAATCTCTTGTACACATTCAAGATGGTTTTTGGAAAATGCCCAAATAAATAGGGCAAAGATAAATTCTTTTAAAAAAAAAACTCATCAGCTGTTTGAAACATCAAAAACAAATCCCGGGCCCCTTTTGCAATTCTACTGTTGCTCAAACACGGACGCCTTTGTGACGCCAAAAATTTCGTTTGAACGAAGTCAGTAATTCAAAAACGAATTCAAAATTCCTTGAACACACCGTTACTCTCACCAAGTTATAAGGACGTAGAAATATAGATAAATCTAATTATATCTTATGTCTAAGATACTCCCTCTCCCTCGAGGGAGACTGATTAATGCTGCTCCATGCACTGCTGGTTATTATGGAATCGTAATTTTACATACACGGTTTTCTAAAGAGAAGTTCATGCAGCTATACTTATATCCAAGAACAATTAAAGTTCGAAGAGTAAGCCTTTCCCTTTTAATTGACCACAGAATATGTTAACATACTGAATTTCTCGTAAATGGATATGGATATCAGGGAATGGTTGGTTTTTTTAATCTGATAATTTGTTATTTCATTCATTTAAAAAACAAAATCGCTCAAGTTTTGGAATTTTTAAAGTAACTATGTTTCCGTAAGAGTTTTCAAACTAGAATGAATGACCCATAGAATCTCCTTCATCGCTTTACCTGTATTTGTCCAAAAAGGTAAATGATGATTCTGGTCAACCAAGACTGAGTGTAAAAAACAGTTGTCTGTAAACAACTAATGTTGCTGGAGGGACCTTACGATTCTCAGAGGACGAGTTCAGCAACATGTGCGAGTTTTGAACTCAAGTGTAACTCTACGAAAACATACTTGTCTAGTATTCCGTCGGAAGCTTCGTGGCCCTTTTTAGGAGAAGCAAAGGTGCGCTAACACTGAGCAACTACTTTTTATGCGAAGTGCTTGTAAAAAAGGCCAGCGTCTCATTAAAGGAAATACCCTTATAAAAAGGAAATCCACTAGATATGTTAAAAACACCTAGTAGTGTAATGATTAAACACAGCTGCAGGGTTCTTTGCAGTTGTGTTAATAAATAAAAGTAACACGAATAGAGAACAGTAGAGAAGAAGGACTGACCAACTGATAATAGAAAGATTTGTGCCCCTTTAAACAACTAGATACTTCCATGGCTTTGTTTATAAATTCCTATATTCTTCATTCGCATAGTACTAACGCTGAATTCTTAATGAACTAATATATTTCTCTTCTACATCTCTTGTTTTCCTCCTTAAGGAGTAAGGATTATATCAAATTAAACTGAGGTTGCACACTGTGATCCGCTCTCAGGAAGACCGTTCTTAATTCTTATGATCCCGGCGTTAAAATTCCAAGTCATGTAATGCAGTCTGTTTCTCATAAGTTCTGGAGCTTGCAAAAATCTCCTTTAAAGTACTGCGACAAGTTTCAGGACTTTTTTTCGTGGTGGCTTTACCAAATTTTTTACCCTTTTCTTTCCGTAGCGCTGGGGTTGTTTAACTCTTTCTTGGCGATGTTCTCAGTATTTAACAAATAGATTCAACGTTGACGTGCGTCTGTTCAGAAGACCACAGGGTAAAAATTGTATTGTACCACCACTATCAACGTTACATTTACTTTTATTTACTCCATTTTGAGCGTTTTAATCAATTTAGGGAGCTAGAACCCCCTCATGATTACTTGGAAAATAGTCGTAGACACAACACTGACCCCCAGGCCATGGACTACCCAATGGACTCCTCAAATGGACTACCCTAAAATGGACTAAGATGGACTACCTTAAATTACACTTTTCTTAGTGAGTACAATTAAAGAGATGCAATTTATACTTGTATTATACGTATCCTGTTGGTTTTCGTCCGTTTACCGCCTGGCCGCCATTTTGAATATTTACGCTAAAAGAATAACCGTTGACCTCAAGGATTGCAATCACGTACTCGTGTAAAATGATTCCTCCGTGGAACCATGTATTCGGGATTGGGTTGGATTTTGGCAATTGATGATCAAAATCTCTTTTTTTTTTTCTTACAACAAGAGTCGTTACTGCAGAAGTCGATTCTTTGAGAGCATCTGCAAAATTTTACCGAAAAAGAACGAGAAAAATTTGAGCAAAGTTAAAAAGGGGCTCGAACATAAGATATTTTATTTTGGCTCGATCTAAAAATCTAAATTTTCTAGTGCATCATAAAATGTAAACTGTGTGTTGATGGTTATATACGTTGCCGTACAACAAAATCCGTCTCTAAAACACAAGGGGGAGCCCCACCATTTCGACGACGGGATTTCTTGCTAAGCTTACCACAAAAAAAATTTTTTCCAGTAGAACACGTTTTAGCTAAATGGGATGATTCAAGAGGTGTATGTTGGGTCAAATATCTCCAACGAGGTTTGGTCATTACGGCCGCTGTTATACCAAAGCTTCGCAATCAGCCTCAAGATCATGAGGTGAAAACTTTACTCTCCCGGGTGGGATTAAAATTATTTACAATATGGCGCTTTAGCGGGAAGATGGATGTCAGTTGCGAATTGCCCCAAAACAGCTTTAAATTTGAAAATGCAGACCAAAAAACAATTAATTCTCATCGCAAGGGAGTTTCTTGTGTTAAGTTTAGTCCAAACGGGCAATTTATAGCTTCCTCTTCGGCCGACAAACTGATAAAGATATGGAACTTGGCTGGGAAATTGGAAGGGACTTTGATAGGACATAGGCTAGAGGTTTCCGAAGTTTCGTGGAATTCTGCGAGTCAGTTTCTTGTTTCGGCATCAGACGACACCAGTGTGAGGATTTGGGATCTTGCCAGCAAGACGTGTGTTAAGGTTCTTCTTGGTCATCAAGACTATGCCTTCTGTTGCTGTTTTAACTCGAAAACAACTTTGGTTGTGTCGGGTTCATTTGATGAAAGCATCAAGATCTGGGACGTGTCTGAAGGTGGAGATTTATATGAAATTATGAAAGTGAAGGGTTTGGTGAGGTTCAATATGTAAAGTATGGCAAGTGCATATCAAACTCTTCCATTCTACATAGTTTTTCGTAATTAGTTGTAGCTTTTATAAATTGTTAATTGAAATAAAGATGATGATGATGATCTCTGCACACTGCCTTAGGGTAGGTTTGAGATGGAAGGGGCCCCAAGGTGTAGGGGTTTAAAAACGGCAATTGCCCTCTATCAAAATAATATGGCCTATCAAAAAAACAAACACTAAATAATACTGGTGAAGTCACATCGAACTAACAAGTGTGGAATGTGATCTAAAGAATTGAAACAAAACCCAAGAAGTAGGATGGGGGGGGAGGTCTTTATACAATTCTGTTGGGGGGGTGGTAGTATTAACCCTTTTCTCACAACTGACTAAATACAACAATATTTGACCAATTCCTATTGGACTCGTAAGATGTTATCATTGTAGCTGGTAGCATGATGAGTTGATTTTAACAGGGGGGTAGTAGGATATAGAAACTTGGGAAACTGTGCTGTTTTAACTGCAAAACTAGGTTCTTACTCAAAGGAATTACTTGTGACTAATTTTTTTTTTTTTTTTTCAGTTTTATACTGATTTCCTCAAGAGTTAGCATGTGATAAACCCTGCTACAAACACTTGGGTTCAAAAAGCTTATTGCATTTGTTCAGTTGTGGGGTAAATTTTGAAGCAATCTGTGTCAGAAAAAAAAATTTGAGCCTCTTTGGGATGGGGGAAAAGAAAGAAGGTATACTCCACTTTTCTGTACAACTTCCACTTATCATTCAAGTTGCATTGATTTTTCTTTTTGGGGTTGTTTCTTCGTCAGGTACCTGTCTGAAAACATTAATTGGCCACAGTGGAGCAGTCACAGCAGTGCACTTCAGCAGGGATGGGACCCTTGTCATCTCTTGTAGCTACGATGGTAAATACTGTGTATGGGATGTATTTTCTGGCTGCTGTTTGAAATCCATCTCAGCTAGCCAGCAGTCACATTTGCCCATATCTCATGCCACAATGTCACCTAATGGCAAATTTCTGTTGTTATCAACTCTTGATAGCATCTTAACATTGTGGGATTACAAGATTGGACAAGGAAGAATTCTCAAAACCTATCAAGGTCATTCTAAGTTTTGAAGCTGTGATCAGCTCTTCGTAGTATTTTTTTTTAAACCCTTTGACCCCCTAATAGTGACTAGTATCTAATTTCTCCTTACAATATCACCCCTGAATCACACAGTAAGGTCAGGAGAATAAAGGAAATGATCACCAACTAAAGATTAGCTCTTGATTGTTAAACAAATCCTCCTTGTCTCCTTGTCAGCACATAGGGAGATGTATGGAGAAGGAAGCTCTTCAAGGCACACTCTGCTGACCCCAATTGCCTGCTAAGCAAAATTATTCCAAAGAAAAAAAGAGACAAAATACAACCTCAGAAACAGAACTGTCCATTATCCTGGAATAAATTCAGAAAGGTTTAGAATGTGTTGGTAAATAGGCGAGTTTTTAAATATAATAAATAATTTAGATTATCATTTGTCTAGTTATTTTTAATGATTCTTAGATAATCTTTTGCATATTTTTTTTGACTCTTTTTAATATTTTAACTTGAGATAAATTATGTACTTTTATCTTGTGAGAATAAAGACTATTAGTATTATTATTATTATGGAGAATATCCATATTGATGTTAGGGTATTTTAAAAAGGGTTAACATGTACATTAAGCAGTGATCTCAAAGAATTTGGCAGTCAGAGAGGGCCCATAGTGTTCTGTTCCTCCAACTTATCTCCCTCTTTGATACTTTTTTTCCCCCGCAATACCCCCATCCAGAGCCTACTCACACATCACTATAATGTCCCATTGTTAAATGTTTATCAGGTTATTGTAGTACTTGATTGATTTATACTCCTTGAGTAATTATCTCTATCTCGCCACTGCTGTAATTAAGGTACATTTAATCTCATTTAAACTATTCTCAGCCTTACCTGAGAAAATGTTTTGTCCCAAGTGAACACACCACCTGCACATTCCCAAATTATTTAATACTACATTCATCTATCAACAGGACATCTAAACAAGGACTACTGTGTAATAAGCTGTTTCAGCACAGTGAATGGCAAGTGGGTGATATCTGGATCAGAAGATAATCACCTGTACATCTGGGAACTAAACTCTTGTCAAACGGTGGGAAAGCTAAGAGGACACACACAGCCTGTATTAAGCTGTGATGCTCATCCATCAGACCAAGTTATTGTATCAGGATCTCTTGATAAGAGCATCAAGTTATGGAGGTGGTCTTCAGTTGAGCCAGGCACACTTTGATTTCCTTTCCTCCCACGTCCTGGCATGAACATTTTAGCATTGCATGACATTACTGGTATCACTGAGAAACATAGGTAGGCCCCTCATACCTGAAAAGGACCCTGCATTTGTCATAGGCAGAGTCAATATATTACCTCAGTAAGTCTGTAAATTTACATTTTATATCAAGCATACAAGGAAACAAACAAGCAATAACGATGAGGCAGGCTAAAAACCACCCTGCGGTAAACAACACCTTGGGGAATAAATCTTTGACAAAATGCAGAAAACAAAGCTTAAACAACTTCCTGTTTCTCAAACTTTATTTGTAACTTTACCATGATGGTGTAAATACACAACTGTACACTGACTTCTTCAATCCATAATTATAATTTATTAAACATAATTCCATAGGCATTTCCCTCTGCAAATATGCAGGCTACATGTATTTATATTTTTCTCTTCCACCCTGACAAGCAAACTCAGTCAAAAAAGTGACAATACCATTTGGTATGCACCTGAATTTCCTCATCATAAACAAACTAAGATTCTACATGACTATTGTACATCTTGTAGAGAAAAACTTCTCGTAATAAGTGTTTTTCAAATAATCTTCTCATTTCTTCTTTGTCCAAATATACTGAACTAGAATTTGACAGGTTAAAACCTTATCTCTCCAAAGGAAAAAAATGATTTGTTGGTATGTTCACTGACTTAATAAGTGCATGCAACTAACAAGATTATCATATACAGTACCTTCCACAAAAAAATCAGTCTGAATAAGGCAATTGAGTAACTCATACTTTTTTAAAAGCTGGTTGTAATCATTATGATAACGGTTGAGGGACCTGACTCATAGTTTTCTGCATCCTGAAATATTTAGCATACCTCTTAACTATCATTTGGGATCTTTAATGATATTCCCCATCATTAACCATCTTCATTCCTTCTTGAATTAGCTTTGCCTAGTTGACAATACGTATTATTCTGTACCAGTCCCATAAAGGTGAAGGTAGCTTTGCAGACACACAAAAAGAAAAAGACTCAAAATACTGTAATATGTAGCTCGTTAAGGATATAGAGATGACAAAGAGATATCAGTTGCCCTACTGTTCCCTGTGTAAGTGCACTTTTTTTATCCTCACTATCATCATTTTGTCTGATGGAATAAAGTTGAAATTTACTTGAGTGGGTTTCCCAGTGCTCCTCTTGTTAAATCAACCTCAATAGGGAAAACGTTGGCATCCTTCAACACTGAATAACAGTTCTCATGATATTCTGTAACTGCTGCAACAAACCGCTGTAGTTGAAAAACAATGTCTTGTACTGTGGAGATGACAAAAGAGCAAAAAATGTGAAAAAAGGGAATTATGTCTGACTAAATTGGCAGTGTGTCATCTTGGATAGTTAATGTGGGAGAGATAATGGCCTTGGTGACTATAATGCAGAATTCAGGATTGGTTTAATTTCTTTGTTCATATGAAGAGACACATTAAATAATGATGTGGACCAGAGACAGAATTTTATATGGAGAGCAAATTTTTGAGGATTTTTGTGCAAGCTGGCATTATTGCATTGCCACTTTGTGATGTTTTGGCCAATTATTTGTTGGAGAGTTTTTAGGAACTTCTAGTCTTATGAAGGTAATAATAATTATAGAGAATTCCAAATTCTGATCTAAGTTCCTTTGTGTTGAAAAAAAGACCCCAATCTTTCCCTAGAGTAATGCAAAAGTTACATAGTGCATACAGAGAAATTCTAATGTATGAAGACTCACCATGTTTTTGGTCAAGAAGTTCAAGTTTCACTAGAACATCTGATCGTAGTTTTGCAAATCTCTCCCTGGCTAACTGACGACACCGCAATACCACCCTATATCACACCCATGAAAAAAAATTACATTCCTCAGACATGCACTTAGAAATGCTTAAACCATTAACCAATGAACCATGCAAGCAAAAATCCACAGTTACACAAGCACACATTTCAAGAGGGAGTTTGAATAGCAAGACATGTACACACCTGTAATCATAGTTTCCAGTCTCTACTCTGTAAAGCGATTCATGCAATGCCTGTAGAAAATAGTGATTGCAGAAGTATTTAGTGTCAATCACAGACAACTATGAAAGCACATACCATATGGTAGGAAAGATAACAACGAATCAATCTTTCTAAAGCATTGACTGACAAATATCAGCCATTGACGACTGATTCTAAAACAACAAAAGGAACAGGAGACAAGTGCAAAACTTACCGCATAAGCATACTCTTCATCATCCATCTCCTTTACTTTCAAGCAGTATGACTGCAAAACAATAGAGCATGATAAAACATCAGTGATCAGAATATCGTGGATTCTTGGGGTGAAATGAGCATTGTCCACTCGGTTTAAGTGGAATGCTGTACATTATTGCATCAAATTTTAAACTGCACTTAACTTACCAGATATTCAAATTTAGCATCGGCATATTTCTTGATAGTCAATTTGGTATCTGGAATAGCCTGTGAAAGGAAAGGTATAACTATCATTCGATGGTGTTTATATTTCTGGCAAAAAATAAAACATTGAAAGCTAATTTGTCAAAAATCTATAATGAACGGTTTAAATTGTTTCAATCAAATGTACCTTAGAAAGATAAGTGTTCAAATCACTCAACATGGGTTTGACTTTCTTCCAATAATCCATTCCTAGCTTCTCAAAGTTTCTGAAAAATAAAAAAATTAAAAAAAAACAAGATTTAACAACCCAATGATGAGTTTGCATTTATAAGTTCTGCAGGGCAAACTCCTCCAAAAACAGCCATGAACCCGATGTCTTCTTTGGTTCAAATGAATAAGTCTCAGTAATCTTAAATATGATGAATTTTTTTCTAGCTTATATGTATCTGTTTGATGCCAGTCTTGTTACCTGTGAGCCTCACTAAAAATTGCAAATGCCTCACTCGCATTTGGCTGCAATTCTCTTACACCAGTGGAAGCAAATATTTCTCCAAGTTCTACAAAAGAAAACCAATTCAATTTTAAGCTGTTAATCATTGATAGTAATCAATAACTTAAAGTTAAAAGTTATAAATTGGAATGGATACTTTTGTCCCAACACCCAAAAATGACAACTAGCTAGTTCTGCCAAATTACACTACCAAATTCTAAAGGATTCTCTTTATTTTCATATTGTAGTTTGGGAGGAATGTTTTTCTGGAAAAAGAGAAAAAGTCCAGGTGACAACCTGAAAAGGTAATAACTGCACTCAGTAATCAATGAATTTTAATAACTACCAGTAACCAGTAATAAACAAACTCATGATCATGACCTAAAAGTTACCCACAATACCTTTTGGGGTTGTTACACACACTTAGATGCTTTTTTTTCTGACAACATTTCTTGAAACAGTTGTCTACCCACAATATAAAGTGCACCACACTAACTAGTAGTTAATCATGAAATTCCATGTTCTGAATTCAGTAAACAAATAAACTAACTCCATGTAAGAAAATGATAGGAGGCGCAGTGGCCTCATGGTTAGTGTGCTCAACCCCAGATATAAAGGTCCGGATTTGAGCCCTGGCCAGGGACATTGTGTTGTGTTCTTAGGCAAGACACTTTACTCTCACAGTGCCTCTCTTCACCCATGTGTAAATGGGTACTGGTGAATTTAATGCTGGGGGTAAGCCTTTAATGGACTAGCATTACATCCAGGAGGGAGGAGAAATACTCCTAAATCGCTTCATGCCATGGAAACCAGATTTAAGGGCCAGCCCAATGGGCCACTTGGCTCATAAATGGGCTTTACCCTATGTATGAAAAAGTGACTGTCAATACCTTTATGTGTTTGAGCTAAGTTATAAAAGCTTTGCAGAAACTGTCTGGCATGATCAAGAAGACCTGAAAAAGAGATCTATGGATTAGAATTTTTTTTCTCAGTTTTGAGAACCTTGGAACAAACAACTGAGGAGAATGTCAAAAATTACAAAAACAAAATAATACCCTTGTAGATATAGGAGTTTTGCTCCAGTTCCTCCATTTTCTTAACCAGTCCATCTGAAGAGAAACAATTAATGCAGTAATTATTCAAGAGACTTAAATGCAAAGTGGAATATGTATCTGCATGTAAAGTAGCTGTACCATTCTTCATTCAAAGAAGACGTAACTGGCCAGACCTAACTTATAACCTTTCTTAACGTATAAAAAATTAATAACAGTTTCCTGTCACGGACACATGAAATGGCAAAAAGACAGGCAGACAGACATTGACACATTGAAGTTACAGGTCGGAGTTTCTGTCTTCTCCCACTTACCATTACAGAGAATTGCTCTGCTGAGACCCAAAGCATCTGCAGTTGATGAACTCATGTGTTCTACTATGCGATGTTTCATTTTCTTTAATACTGTGCAATAAAAAACGAAAACAAGTTAGTGAACATGGGTGAATCTGTCTCTTACCTGGTATGACCAAAGGGTACGGAGTAAATAGGCCTTACGTAAATCAAATTTTCCCTATGTTTTTCAAGGAAATAGAAGAAAGTTTGGAAGAAAATTTCAGCCATCTATCAGGTCCTTAAAAAATCCCTTCAATTACGAACTTCCTATGGCTTTTCAAAAAAGCATCACATTGATAAAAAGGCATTAAATAAATACACAAATAAATATATAATTCATACACGTACCATATCAGTCAGATAAATGTAGCATTACATTACTTTATATATAAGAGTTTTTGCTCTTTTCACTCACTAATATCCAGAGTTTTTCCCTCTGTTGGTTCAGCATGTAGCTTGACATAGTTTATGGTAACTTCTTCCTAATTTGAGAAGACAGAAGGGTAGCATTCAGTGACATAATTTGTTGCTTGACCTAAAAATAATCTTGAATACTGTAATAAATTTTATTATTTTTTTAAGCTGTCATGTATGTTTTCTTCATACATCTGAGGCGTACATCAATAAAACAATACAGTCTACTGTACACAAAGTTAGTGAAGTTGGGTGTTTACTCGATGTCGTAAATATTAAGTCTTGCATGATTCTAAGTCATTTAACACAGTATAAGTGCAAACAAAAAATTACCTATTGAAAATAAATATACCGTGAGTCTTAAAAAAAGAAAGAAAAAATAATGTTAAAAAAAAAGGAAAACAGTGGAAATCAAGTAATAGATAGCCAACGAGGCGCGTAGCGCGGAGTTGGCTATAATCATCTCATATCCAACAAGCGCGAGTGGAATAATTGTTTTATTAAAAACGCCCCCAAGATATTACACAAATCTCACCAAATCTTAAGTTTTTTAGCTCCTTTTAATTTTAAGCTGACGCATACGCTTACCATATCTGTAGATTATGATATATTGGCTCATATACCATAATGGCTAAGTCAATAAAAAGTCTTGAATTGCATTATCCAATGATCCAGTTTTTAATAATTAACAATTATTCCACGAGCGCGCGTTGGATATGAGATGATAGATAGCCAACGAGGCGCCGAGTTGGCTATAATCATCTCATATCCAATAAGCGCGAGTGGAATAACTGTTTTATTAAAAACGTCCCCAAGATATTCGACAAATCTTACCAAAGCTTAAATTTTTTAGCTCCCTTTTAATTTTAACCCGACGTGTACGCTTACCATATTTTTAAATTATGGTATATTGGCTCATATACCATAATAGCTAAGCCAATAAAAAGTCTTGAATTGCATTATCTACTGATCCAGCTTTTAATAATTAAGGCCCACTTCTGAATTGTTTCGATTTCGTCGCTAAGATATGATGGTAAAGCGTAGTGAAATACAGGTGAACCGTATTTTATGACACTATCTATGCATGAAGAGTGGAACCTCACCATATCCGCAACAGGCATTTTCGCACGTTTGAGTTGTCTCGGAAAATACATACATTTTGATGCTTTTTTAATGATATAACTCACGTGGCAGTTCAACTTTTGGTCATTACTGATGATTGTGCCAAGGACTTTAGCTTGCCTGACGAATTTGAGTTCTTTACCGTTAATCATTTGGGGGTGCATTGCGATTCGGACCTGGAGCGCATTTCTTTACACTTATCTTCGTTGAAGGTGAACTTTAAATTCGTAGAATGGGTGCGGATCGAGTCATTGACTTAAAATCAGAAAAGATCATATAAGTAAGATTTCTTTTCTATAAATGGGCATTCTTCTGTTTTAGACTCTCTCATGTTGCTGCTTTTGTATTCTTTTACTGTTTCAAGCTTAGGTAAATGCTTAAAGCTGCAAATAACTCAAAGATGGCCCCCATTTTTAGATGCTGGTGTTACACAGCGGCTCCCAAGAGCTGTCATGTAGTTCCTCGCTAGGAATGATACTAACTAGAGATCGTATTTCAGCAGATGCACAAAAATCAGGTCCATGCTCCTGTTGACTTAGCTCCTATTTTTAACCAGTCATTCACCATTAACCCTTTGCCATCCAGAATCTATTCACATGTAACTTCGCCCTATAATATCCAAATATTATCCGGTAAACAGGTTATGAGAGTATTCAAACTTATCAGGTATGAAGTTGATATCTTGGCGTAACCAAATTCTCGTAACTGGTTAACAAGGAAATGTGTAGCAGCTAGAGGGGAGAATTAATTAACAATCAGATCTAAGGAGTTAAAGAGTTATCGATTGATTCAAAAACTTTTGTGTCATTTTCAGTTGTTGGTTTACTTATTCTTTTGAAGTATTTGCCAACCTCGAAACAGTTATCTTTCCTGTTTAAATATCCTATAATGAGACTCTTGTTTTTTGGTTTTTTTGTTTTTGTTTTTGTTTTTGTTTTTTTTGTTTTTGTTTCCCCTCTGTGCTGAATGGAAAGAAAACTCATTGTTCCGCCGGGGGTCGTCGTCGTCGTCGCACGATGTGCGTGATCTGATCAACTAGTCAAACATGTTTAGAGACCTTGAATTTGACACTGAGATTTACGTGGACAATTTCGTTAAAAGTCAATCACTCTTTATTCAGAGAGAAGCTAAAGTTAATATTTAATTGATAGACTTCTCAACTCAAATACATTTGCCGATTGGAGGAGAACGTGTCACATGTCACGGGTCAAAACACACTAACTTTCACGGACAAACAAAATTCACTAAGCCCCTATGGAAACGTATTAAAATAACTTTCCACTCGTACGTGGTAAGGTCGTGCAACTAGCTCAAATCCGCGGAGAAATTGGTGTTAGCCTGCACGCGTTTGGAAAATAGTTTTTTTTCAGTCATTCTATTTTTAAGTTAGAGATACAAGAAAACACTCAGTGACTCGCACTACGGGACATAGTGCGTTTTGTTTCCCCTCTGTGCTGAATGGAAAGAAAACTCATTGTTCCGCCGGGGGTCGTCGTTCAGTCCTTATTATATTGAACGTGACAGGTGTTCGTATCGAAATAAACCCTATTAGCAGGGTAGCTAGAGGAAAACAAGATGAAAAAATATTTAGAGCATCAAAACAAATTTATATTTCTTATCCTGTCATCCTTCAATTTGATATTACTTACACAGATCAGAAAAAGAAACATATAAATGCGTGTACAGTAGAGCAGATCTACCTGCAAATCGTGACTCGTATATGTATGAGTTACTGGGTGGGAAGAAATGCTTTCAGTTTGCCCTTCTGAAAAGAAAACACTTCCCGCAGCTCTATTTTAATAGACTAATAGAACTTTGAGTGTTTATTTATATGTCCTGACATTAGTTGAAGTTTCCCTCTGTGCCTGAGTAACCACCCCCCTACGGTTTGCTTGACCATTAACAATAAACCGACCGGAGTCAGCACCTTATTTTAATAGAAGGCATGTTATATGAAGGAGTTCTCAAGCTGTTGCTATTCAGTTATTTTTGGTGTTTTTTCAAGTTCATTCATAAATTATGAAGAGGTGATTAAACAATTAATATTTTGCAATAAATATGGGAAGAGTGGAAAGAAACTGAGTCGTTTCAAGGTGTAGGCAAGTTTTTCGATTTGGCGAAAACTGCCTAATTTACACTTCAAAAGAAGATTATTTCTTAACTTTGTCTAAAAAGGATATAAATCTTGGATATTTCCGCTCCGATAACACATTTGAATAAGAAGTATATAAAAAGGACCTTTAACAGAAGAAAAGTGGAGAAAAAGTCGGAAAGTGAAGGTAAGTGTGAGTGAGGAGCTCGCTGTATTTACTTAATATCGCGTGAGTACCTTATGCGAGCCAGTGGACAAGTTTTAGCCACAAGCAGCGGAAGATCCTCTTTCATGACTCGATAGTTTACAACTCCCTTGTATTCTTTCGCCGGGTTTAGACAAAAGATTGTGAACAAAACCTTAAATTTGTAAACTATTTGTTGCATTGAAAAAGGAAAAAGGGCGACATCTGTCAACGCTTTTCTTTTTTTTTTTTCACAACTTACAGGATGAAAGGGAATCTTGTTGGTTTCCTGCTCTGTCCTTGTCTGTTGAGTGGTGTTGCTGTATTACTGGTGACAGTCAGTTCATCTCAGCAAACTGACCTGAAAAAGGAAGAAGTTTTCGAGAGAGTGGAAGGTAATGCGAGAATGATACCTTCCAACACAAATTTTTTTTTTCTCGACGAGTTGTGAACGTGTTAGGCGAAAACTCACTTTATTCATGGAGCGAACTTAACAAAGGCCCACCGTCATAAAAGAGAGGTCGGTGCTGCTAAGCTCACGAATCAAGTGTTCTAAAGCTCAGTTGGTGGTAGATCCAGTAGCGAGATCAGGGGGTCTTTGTCCAATGATCGTGCTACTTGTCAATGTCTTTCTTTACAGGAGGAGGTCTATGTAAGGGTGTGCTATTTCATTCGTTCTTTGCCGTTTCATTAATCGATATTTTCTGTGTTGCTTATTGATCCAGACTTTAGGCTTGTGGGACATGTCTTTAAAACTTTTATCGCTAACGAGTTCCAATGTGGATTACGAAGCGTAAGAGACGGGAAATGTTGGTCATACAATCATAATGGGGATAAATCTTGTGAAATGAATGACCAAACATGGCGTCTTAACCCGGTGGCCCTAATACCAGCCAATGGATTCACCTATTATGAAAGAGGTAGGAATGAATCTGTACCCCGATGGCATTAAGTTTTCACCATTTCGTTCCTAAGTTTGAAAAATTCTTCTTATTCCGTTTGTAAGCAAGTCACTCGATAGTTGTTTAATAATTTCTGGTTTCTTCTTTATCATCCTCGATGCTCTCACCTTGCGACTCGTACATCAATATTTTTTTGCTGCTTTAATCTCTCGTTTTGCAGTTGTCGTTCATGGGTTTTCGTTTCTTCCGACTTGCACTGCGAAAAGAGTGTAGCGAGGCTTCACGTTCTGACTCGTTTCTTGTCAGTTACTCTCGTGCGGTAACTTGATGGTGGAAATGAGTTTCTGATTTAAATTTCTGTCTTTTCGTACCTTGTTTCTTTTCATTCCTTCCTCGATTCACAGTTTACAAATACGGCTGACAAAATCTTTCTTTCCTCTCCTCATAACTTCTCTTTCCGTTCCAGTGACGAGACACAGCATTTGAAGATTAACACAACTTTTCCAAAATTATTTTTAATCCATTTCTTTCCAGAGGGACGAGGATTTCACCCATCAAAACCCGGACGCTCTTGCATGGACTTAAGAAGTGAACATCCCTTGCTGAATGGAGAGTACTGGATAGACCCAGAGGGTAACAGAAACCCCATGAAAGTCTACTGTGATATGACAACTGACGGAGGTAATAAAATATTAGATCTTCTTTTTTTTGTTTTTTGTTTTTTTTAATATACAATGGTGTCCTGTAATCTTGGACTTTTTGATAAAAGTACGTACATAAAATGCATGAATATCCACTAACAACCCTCGGCAATAACAGATGCTTCCTATGTGTAAAAATTCTTCTCGTGTTGCTAAAAAATGAGCGTCTCCATCTGTTTAAAGTTAAATTTCCTTTTCAGGGCCAAATAAACATCATGTTGAAAGCAAAAAGATGACATTTCCTAAGTTTAGAAACAGGTTCTGAGAAAGCATGAAAAATTGAGATATGTTATCATTTTTCACTGTGCCCATGTTGTATTTTAAACTGCTGATATTTTTAGGGGGATGGCTTCTTATATTCCATATCGGGTTCAACAACGAAGCTAGCTTGTCAGTTAAGAAGGATTATGAGTCTGATTCTGGTTTTGTTTTAGGAGGCTGGCTTCTTGTTGCAAACTTAGTAACGGATGGCTCCACTCCACCCCCCACTTGGACCGCTGAGTCATCATACCGCGGAATCAGCAACTTTACCAACAACAAAATGGGTATCACAACGAGTGCCATGAAAGAACTTAGAACACACCTCTCTTTCACTCAGCTGAGATTCCACCGCAGCAAACAAAAGGGACGTACCTTCCATGTGACTACGGCTGCCAACGCCTCTGGTGAAGCTGTGGTCCAGTACTTCAGCGGCCAGACAGACGTGCTTCCCGTCTCATGCAGGTCTTTTCAAAGAATGGAAGGTGACAACTCTAAGTTGGCCATTGGGTGCGAGGACTGGGGAAAAGAAAACGGAAAGCTAAATGTGGGAAAATGGGGAAATTCTTATATTAAAGGAGAGGATATATTGTATGATCACGCTGCATTTGTTTCGGGGAAGTATCACTGGTTATTTCATGACAACTACTGGTATTGTGATGATATGACAAACGACGCCAACCCGACGACAGGAGATTTTTGGAATATCTACGTACGTTAGATAAATAGAAAAAAAATTGGAAAATGTTTCGATCGAGTGCTGAAGCAATGTTAAAATGCAAGGCTTTTCATTACAATTTATCGTAGACGTGGTGAAATCTCAATTATCACTCGGAGGCGAAAGTAATTAAGCGAATCTCGACTATTTTACTATTTTTCCCTACCTTTAGGCCAGTTTCATGCATTCATTTCGAGTTTAGACTGTTTTACTTTTGAGCATTTTCTTGGCTCTGATTGTTTGTTTTCCATGACTTTGGCTTTGGCTCTACCACAATTAATTGAAAATTGCTTTAGAACTGGGAATATGTTTCTTGTGTCTGTTTACAAATGTATTTGTTTCCACTAATAGCCTAGACTTTGCGAAATTTATGTAGCAAACGTAGGGAAAGCTAAACGTTTCCATGATGGGACGGAAAACGCGTGCACTGTAAGTACCTCCAGTTGTCCCATACAAAGCCTTAGAAAACTTTTCTAAGGCTTTGTATTGGACAACGAGAGGTACTTACAGTGCACGCATTTTCCGTTCTGTCATGTTAAATTTCCTCAAAGGTTTCTCGCAGAAACGTCAAAAGTTGCGCATGCTCAGATTTCCCAAAAGACTTGGTATTCACTACACGTTCCTTATTTAGAATAAAGGGACGTGTTTTAAACACCAATCAAACGCTCTCTTATCGTGCCTGATGTATGACGTTTACATAGCTTCGTATCTTGCTATTAGGGGTCATTTTAAGATATAGGTATGTAGAGTTTACGCAGTTTATACTAGTATACAAGAAACTATGGACAGTCTATTTAGAACTTAAGTCACTTTGAAAATAGCTCGCTAAGGTTATCATGACAATGTAAGACCTGTCCTAAAGTGATTCAACGTGATGTAACATGATTCCTTAAATGGCCGTAACGATGACGTATAGAATTTTACTCACTGATTGTTCCCCTTAAAATAATTGGCATAGCGGGTTGAGTGCTAATGTAGATTTAGAGATAAGTCAAGTATCTCTACGATAACTAAAGTTCCATAAAAGATAAAGTTGTGTTGAAGAAGTAAATTACTTTATCATGTTCACACAAAATTCCCTTCGCCTCGATTAACTTTGAGCAATTGATAGAAGGACTTTCACCAGGCATGTACGTTGGCAGCGAAAGTTATATGATCATCTCTTGTACACATTTAAGATGGTTTTTGGAAAATGCCCAAATAATTAGGAAAAAAATAAGCTCTTAAAAAAAAAAACTCATTTGCTGTTTGAGACATCAAAAACAAATCTCCTTTTGCAATTCTGTTGTTGCTAAAACGCGGACTCCTTTTATGATGCCAAAATTATCGTTTAAACAATCCTCTCAAATTCACCGCTCTTAATAAATAATTTGTGTCACAAGTAAATTAAATGCAATCTTGGCTTTGCATTTCGCTTTTTATTCCTTGAGAGATAGTGATTCACATGGGTAGCCTAGTAGTGCGACCTTTAGGGGTATAGCAAACTGCCTCCTGACATTCTTGTACCCAGTTTATCTGAATGATAATGTTCAAGAATCTAAGTACAAAAATATAGTTAATCCAAGCCAACCTAAGTGAGCCGGGCCATGTCAAAAGGTAGTTATATAGTTAAACAACCCGTCTTGTAGTCGAGTTTGGAACGACCAGATTCATAATAAAACAGTGAGATTATTCGCTCTCGATATGCGCGATAGCTGATAGAGCTTTGTCCTCATTAACTATATGGCGGTAGAGATATCGAGCGCATAATCTTATTAAGTATAGTAGTTTATCTGGTCTGTTATCTACCAGGTTACTCCTTGCATGGTTACGTGATCGACGTTTACGGAATGGATGATTTGGAGTGCGGATTGCAGTGAAATGACCTATGTTGATTGTACAACTCCTTTCCTGCTGAGAGCTATAACCTCAACTGCAAACAGTTTGCCGATCAAATAACGAAATAAGGCAGTCTAAACTACAGGACCTCATGGAAAACCCGAGAGTAACCTACTTTGAGCCAACAGAGGTTGCCTCTTTTTTGTCACAATATTCTGTTTCTTAAATACTAAACTCGTTGGGACAGAATAGTATTCAAACGTTCTTTTAGCCATCCATAAGTCGTTTTTCCAAAAATGCCACCTTATGAACAGAGTTGGACTTCCACCGAAGCGACCTCTACTTTCCAGCTTGCAAGCAAGATGTGCGTGGGCTCATGCATTGAGCTGAACAGTTCAATTTCTGGACGATTTCTCGGATGAATGGATGCGTGCCTCCTATTTGTGGGGAAGGAATTAATAAGATTCCAAAATCTTGAACAGTGCTTGAAGTCTGAATTTCATAAATTTCGATCTGATCAGCGTGATATTTTTTGTTATGTCCTTCACTTTGGAAATTTGTTTATATATCCACTTTCTTGTTTCAATAGAGCGTCGTCATCGTATAACACACCTAAGTAGGTAGATGTTTCGTTAGTTTTAACTTTAATTGAAGTAATACAATTTAGTTATCGAACCGCAAAATACGAGGGTTATTTAATGCTGAATTATTAATTGAGGCAATCGTGACCTAATAGAATTTCAAAGTTTTACTGACCTTAACCTCATCAATACCAAAATAAAAGTGGAGAAAGCATTTCTCAAAAGAAATCCAAGGCAAATTATGTCGTCCCTCCCACGTATACATTTCTTCGTCAGGTACCTGTCTGAAAACGTTAATTGGCCACAGTGGAGCAGTCACAGCAGTGCACTTCAACAGGGATGGGACCCTTGTCATCTCTTGTAGCTACGCTGGCAAATACTGTGTATGGGATGTATTGTCTGGCTGCTGTTTGAAATCCATCTCAGCTAGCCAGCAGTCACATTTGCCCATATCTCATGCTACAATGTCAGCTAATGGCAAATTTCTGTTGATATCAAACTCTTGATAGCATCTTAACATTGTGGGATTACAAGATTGGACAAGGAAGAATTCTCAAAACCTATCAAGGTCATTCTAAGTTTTGAAGCTGTGATCAGCTCTTCATAGTATTTTTTTAAACCCTTTGACCCCCTAAGAGTGACTAGTATCTAATTTCTCCTTACAATATCACCCCTGAATCACACAGTAAGGTCAGGAGAATAAAGGAAATGATCACCAACTAAAGATTAGCTCTTGATTGTTAAACAAATCCTCCTGGTCAACACATAAGGAGATTGTATGGAGAAGGAAGTTCTTCAAGGCACACTCTGCTGACCCCGATTGCCCGCTAAGCAAAATTATTCCAAAGAAAAAAAAAAAAGACAAAATACAACCTCAGAAACAGAACTGACCATTATCCTGGAATAAATTCGGAAAGGTTTAAGAATGTGTTGGTAAATAGGCGAGTTTTTAAATATAATAAATAATTTAGATTGTCTAGTTATTTTTAATGATTCTTAGATAATCTTTTGCATATTTTTTTTGGTGACTCTTTTTAATATTTTAACTTGAGATAAATTATGTACTTTTATCTTGTGAGAATAAAGACTATTATTTATTATTATTATTATTATGGAGAATATCCATATTGATGTTAGGGTATTTTAAAAAGGGTTAACATGTACATTAAGCAGTGATCTCAAGAATTTGGCAATCAGAGAGGGCCCATAGTGTTCTGTTCCTCCAACTTATCTCCCTCTTTGATACTTGTTTTCCCCGCAATACCCCTATCCAGAGCCTACTCACATATCACTATAATGTCCCATTGTTAAATGTTTATCAGGTTATTGTAGTACTTGTTTGATTTATACTCCATGAGTAATTATCCCTATCTCGCCACTGCAGCAATTAAGGTACATTGTTTTAATCTCATTTAAACTATTCTCAGCCTTACCTGAGAAAATGTTTTGTCCCAAGTGAACACACTACCTGCACATTCCCAAATTATTTAATACTACATTCATCTATTAACAGGACATCTAAACAAGGACTACTGTGTAATAAGCTGTTTCAGCACAGTGAATGGCAAGTGGGTGATATCTAGATCAGCAGATAATCACCTGTACATCTGGGAACTAAACTCTTGTCAAATGGTGGGAAAGCTAAGAGGACACACACAGCCTGTATTAAGCTGTGATGCTCATCCATCAGACCAAGTTATTGTATCAGGATCTCTTGCTAAGAGCATCAAGTTATGGAGGTGGTCTTCAGTTGAGCCAGGCACACTTTGATTTCCTTTCCTCCCACGTCCTGGCATGAACATTTTAGCATTGCATGGCATTACTGGTATCACTGAGAAACATAGGTAGGCCCCTCATACCTGAAAAGGACCCTGCATTTGTCATAGGCAGAGTCAATATATTACCTCAGTAAGTCTGTAAATTTACATTTTATATCAAGCATACAAGGAAACAAACAAGCAATAATGATGAGGCAGGCTAAAAACCACCCTGCGGTAAACAACACCTTGGGGAATAAATCTTTGACAAAATGCAGAAAACAAAGCTTAAACAACTTCCTGTTTCTCAAACTTTATTTGTAACTTTACCATGATGGTGTAAATACACGACTGTACACTGACTTCTTCAATCCATAATTATAATTTATTAAACATAATTCCATAGGCATTTCCCTCTGCAAATATGCAGGCTACATGTATTTATATTTTTCTCTTCCACCCTGACAAGCAAACTCAGTCAAAAAAGTGACAATACCATTTGGTATGCACCTGAATTTCCTCATCATAAACAAACTAAGATTCTACATGACTATTGTACATCTTGTAGAGAAAAACTTCTCATAATAAGTGTTTTTCAAATAATCTTCTCATTTCTTCTTTGTCCAAATATACTGAACTAGAATTTGACAGGTTAAAACCTTATCTCTCCAAAGGAAAAAAATGATTTGTTGGTATGTTCACTGACTTAATAAGTGCATGCAACTAACAAGATTATCATATACAGTACCTTCCACAAAAAAATCAGTCTGAATAAGGCAATTGAGTAACTCATACTTTTTTAAAAGCTGGTTGTAATCATTATGATAACGGTTGAGGGACCTGACTCATAGTTTTCTGCATCCTGAAATATTTAGCATACCTCTTAACTACCATTTGGGATCTTTAATGATATTCCCCATCATTAACCATCTTCATTCCTTCTTGAATTAGCTTTGCCTAGTTGACAATACGTATTATTCTGTACTAGTCCCATAAAGGTGAAGGTAGCTTTGCAGACACACAAAAAGAAAAAGACTCAAAATACTGTAATATGTAGCTCGTTAAGGATATAGAGATGACAAAGAGATATCAGTTGCCCTACTGTTCCCTGTGTAAGTGCGCTTTTTTTATCCTCACTATCATCATTTTGTCTGATGGAATAAAGTTGAAATTTACTTGAGTGGGTTTCCCAGTGCTCCTCTTGTTAAATCAACCTCAATAGGGAAAACGTTGGCATCCTTCAACACTGAATAACAGTTCTCATGATATTCTGTAACTGCTGCAACAAACCGCTGTAGTTGAAAAACAATGTCTTGTACTGTGGAGATGACAAAAGAGCAAAAAATGTGAAAAAAGGGAATTATGTCTGACTAAATTGGCAGTGTGTCATCTTGGATAGTTAATGTGGGAGAGATAATGGCCTTGGTGACTATAATGCAGAATTCAGGATTGATTTAATTTCTTTGTTCATATGAAGAGACACATTAAATAATGATGTGGACCAGAGACAGAATTTTATATGGAGAGCAAATTTTTGAGGATTTTTGTGCAAGCTGGCATTATTGCATTGCCACTTTGTGATGTTTTGGCCAATTATTTGTTGGAGAGTTTTTTGGAACTTCTAGTCTTATGAAGGTAATAGTAATTATAGAGAATTCCAAATTCTGATCTAAGTTCCTTTGTGTTGAAAAAAAGACCCCAATCTTTCCCTAGAGTAATGCAAAAGTTACATAGTGCATACAGAGAAATTCTAATGTATGAAGACTCACCATGTTTTTGGTCAAGAAGTTCAAGTTTCACTAGAACATCTGATCGTAGTTTTGCAAATCTCTCCCTGGCTAACTGACGACACCGCAATACCACCCTATATCACACCCATGAAAAAAAATTACATTCCTCAGACGTGCACTTAGAAATGCTTAAACCATTAACCAATGAACCATGCAAGCGAAAAACCACAGTTGCACAAGAACACATTTCAAGAGGGAGTTTGAATAGCAAGACATGTACACACCTGTAATCATAGTTTCCAGTCTCTACTCTGTAAAGCGATTCATGCAATGCCTGTAGAAAATAGTGATTACAGAAGTATTTAGTGTCAATCACAGACAACTATGAAAGCACATACCATATGGTAGGAAAGATAACAACGAATCAATCTTTCTAAAGCATTGACTGACAAATATCAGCCATTGACGACTGATTCTAAAACAACAAAAGGAACAGGAGACAAGTGCAAAACTTACCGCATAAGCATACTCTTCATCATCCATCTCCTTTACTTTCAAGCAGTATGACTGCAAAACAATAGAGCATGATAAAACATCAGTGATCAGAATATCGTGGATTCTTGGGGTGAAATGAGCATTGTCCACTCGGTTTAAGTGGAATGCTGTACATTATTGCATCAAATTTTAAACTGCACTTAACTTACCAGATATTCAAATTTAGCATCGGCATATTTCTTGATAGTCAATTTGGTATCTGGAATAGCCTGTGAAAGGAAAGGTATAACTATCATTCGATGGTGTTTATATTTCTGGCAAAAAATAAAACATTTAAAGCTAATTTGTCAAAAATCTATAATGAACGGTATAAATTGTTTCAATCAAATGTACCTTAGAAAGATAAGTGTTCAAATCACTCAACATGGGTTTGACTTTCTTCAAATAATCCATTCCTAGCTTCTCAAAGTTTCTGAAAAAAGAAAAAAAAAAAAAAAAAAAAACAAGATTTAACAACCCAATGATGAGTTTGCATTTAAGTTCTGCAGGGCAAACTACTCCAAAAACAGCCATGAACCCGATGTCTTCTTTGGTTCAAATGAATAAATCTCAGTAATCTTAAATATGATGAATTTTTTTCTAGCTTATACATATCTGTTTGATGCCAGTCTTGTTACCTGTGAGCCTCACTAAAAATTGCAAATGCCTCACTCGCATTTGGCTGCAATTCTCTTACACCAATGGAAGCAAATATTTCTCCAAGTTCTACAAAAGAAAACCAATTCAATTTTAAGCTGTTAATCATTGATAGTAATCAATGACTTAAAGTTAAAAGTTATAAATTGGAATGGATATTTTTGTCTCAAGACCCAAAAATGTCAACCTTCAAGTCTGTATTATCCAACTAGCTAGTTCTGCCAAATTACACCACCAAATTCTAAAGGATTCTCTTTATTTTCATATTGTAGTTTGTGAGGAATGTTTTTTGGGAAAAAAGGAAAAAGTCCAGGTGACAACCTGAAAAGGTAATAACTGCACTCAGTAATCAATGAATTTTAATAACTACCAGTAACCAGTAATAAACAAACTCATGATCATGACCTAAAAGTTACCCACAATACCTTTTGGGGTTGTTACACGCACTTACATGCTTTTTTTTCTGACAACATTTCTTGAAACAGTTGTCTACCCACAATATAAAGTGCACCACACTAACTAGTAGTTAATCATGAAATTCCATGTTCTGAATTCGGTAAACAAATAAGTGTGCTCAACCCCGGATCTAAAGGTCCAGATTTGAGCCCTGGCCAGGGACATTGTGTTGTGTTCTTGGGCAAGACACTTTACTCTCACAGTGCCTCTCTTCACCCAGGTGTGTAAATGGGTAGTGGTGAATTTAATGCTGGGGGTAACCCTTCAATGGACTAGCATTATATCCAGGAGGGAAGAGAAATACTCCTAAGTCGCTTCATGCCATGGAAACCAGATTTAAGGGCCAGCCCAATGGGCCACTTGGCTCATAAACGGGCTTTACCCTATGTATGAAAAAGTGACTGTCAATACCTTTATGTGTTTGAGCTAAGTTATAAAAGCTTTGTAGAAACTGTCTGGCATGATCAAGAAGACCTGAAAAAGAGATCTATGGATTAGAATTTTTTTCCTCAGTTTTGAGAACCTTGGAACAAACAACTGAGGAGAATGTCAAAAATTACAAAAACAAAATAATACCCTTGTAGATATTGGAGTTTTGCTCCAGTTCCTCCATTTTTTTAACCAGTCCATCTGAAGAGAAACAATGCAGTAAATGTTTCAGTGAGACATGAATCATCATGAATTCAAGAGACTTAAATGCAAAGTGGAATATGTATCTGCATGTAAAGTAGCTGTACCATTCTTCATTCAAAGAAGATGTAACTGGCCAGACCTAACTTATAACCTTTCTTAACGTATAAAAATAACAGTTTCCTGTCACAGACACATAAAATGGCAAAAAGGCAGGCAGACAGACATTGACACATTGAAGTTACAGGTCGGAGTTTCTGTCTTCTCCCACTTACCATTACAGAGAATTGCTCTGCTGAGACCCAAAGCATCTGCAGTTGATGAACTCATGTGTTCTACTATGCGATGTTTCATTTTCTTTAATACTGTGCAATAAAAAACGAAAACAAGTTAGTGAACATGGGTGAATCTGTCTCTTAACTGATATGACTAAAGGGTACGGAGTAAATAACCCTTACGTAAATCAAATTTTCCCTATGTTTTTCAAGGAAATACAAGAAAGTTTGGGAGAAAATTTCAGCAGTCTATCAGGTCCTTAAAAAAATCCCTTCAATCGCGAACTTCCAATGCCTTTTTCAAAAAAGCATCACATTGATAAAAAGGTATTAAATAAATACACAAATAAATATATAAATCATACATGTACCATATCAGTCAGATAAATGTATCATTAAATTACTTTATATATCAGAGTTTTTGCTCTTTTCACTCACTAATATCCAGAGTTTTTCCTTCTGTTGGTTCAGCATGTAGCTTGACATAGTTTATGGTAACTTCTTCCTAATTTGAGAAGATAGAAGGGTAGTATTCAGTGACAAAATTTGTAGCTTGAACTAAAAATAATCTTGAATACTGTAATAAATTTTATGATTTTTTAAGCTGTCATGTATGTTTTCTTCATACATCTGAGGCATACATCAATAAAACAATACAGTCTACTGTACAAAAAGTTAGTCAAGTTGGGTGTTAACTCGATGTCATAAATATTAAGTCTAACATGATTCTAAATCATTTAACACAGTATAAGTGCAAACAAAAAATTACCTATTGAAAATAAATAATTATACTGTGAGTCTTAAAAAAAAAGAAAGAAAAAGTAATGTTAAAAAAAAGAAAAACAGTGGAAATCAAGTAATCTTACTGTATATTTGACCCTACAACTCCCAAGACCCAAATATCAATTCTCCTTACTAACTGCCATACAATGCTTGCAACTTTAAGTTGGGAAATTTCTTGTTGAGAAAGGCCATTTTCTCAAGTGGATGTAAATCTTTCCTATTACCTATTGCTTCACATTAAATTGATATTGTGAGCAGAAATCACAAACTGGAAACTTATGAGAATGGAAGGGCTAATTTAAGAAAAACTAGTCAGATTAGGATTCAATGAAAGTTTCATAAATTAATTAATAATTGATGAAACTTTTGAACAATAATTATGAATCCAAATCACTCAGTCATGAAAGGCTCTGCTTTTCATCCAAAGCTAAATTTGGCTTATCGTCCATTCCATTCATCGAACAGTTTGCTATAAGTTGAATTCCTTGTTATGTGTTCAGAACAGAGGAATTAAGGAAACGTACTTTAACGGCTTGAATAGCTCGAGCCACGTCGACTTTTGTTTTTCCTCTGAGAGATTTTCCATTGACACCGACAATTTCATCGCCTGCCTGAAGCACACCTTCTCGGGAAGCTGGAGTGTTATCAAATACTTGAACTACATACAGGCAAGGACAAAGAGGAGCTCCTCCACCGATGCTTATTCCTATTAAATTTTGCTTGTCTTTTTTTAACACCACCGATCCTGGTTTTCCTTGTAGTCCCCTGACAGCGAAAAAAAAAATCAAGAAAAAGAACCCTTAAATGAAACGAACTTCGAGATCGAGGGATTTAATAAAGATATCTAATTACTTTTCACATACCTGGGGTCTATTTCATACTCATATTCCATCATTTTGAGGGAATAAAATATTTTCAAATCGTTTGTAAACTTCGATTTGATCAGTTTTTAATCTTTAGTCTACACCTTGAGCCTTCTGTACACTAGCGGTTTTTTCAAAGAACATGAGCACTGTTTTCTTCGGTACCAGTCCACTGAAAAAAGACAGCGTTGTCCAGGACAACAAGAAACAGTGCGAAGTTTGAAAGTTTTTCGTGGTCATTTGAACAAATGTAGCCTGTCAGTCGAATTCTTCTTTCTTTCCACCATGAGTCGTCTTTATGACACGATTGAACCCTCTGTCATTGATGAGCAGATGCTAAAAAATGCTGTAGAGGAACAAGGACCGAAAGGTGAAGCTGGAAGGATAGCAAAACAAGAGGGAATCGACTTTGGAGATGTACTTTCCCTCAGACTTGATTTCAAAAGTAGGTTTTAAATTCCCTTTAAAGCCGTGGAAATACCTTCAGAATTCTTTTATGTATTATATCTTTCTTTACCATTATATCTATTTTATTTTCTGTACAAAGATATTTTGAAAATCGACAACTTATGGAGTCTAGTGAACCTGACCAAGTTGCAAATGGACAACAACATCATCGAGAGGATAGAGGGCCTGGATCTGCTCGTGAACTTGGAGTGGTTAGGTATAAAACTATTAGAAAATATTTGAAACGCACAAAGCCTTCGACAATAAAACAGTTACTCAGCAGCATTAACGTTTACACCGAAACTTCCACGAATACATGACCTACTCAATAACCAGCACCCGGCCCTACCTCTCCACCGACCACCTATTACACCGGTAACCAGTGAAGTCACCTGAGAGTCATCTCACCCGAAGTCATGTCGCCCAAAACCTGAGTCATGTTGCCATAAATTTTAGTCATGAGTTTGGTTTCAGGCAATATGACTTTGGGCGACATCATTGACCTCTGGGCAACTTGACCATAAACCATTAAAACAATACATGTAGATAGGGGCATTCAACCAACTGGTAATGGTGGGGAAGGCCTCAATGAGATTAAGTAACTTTGCCTTTGTGAAGTGGTAACTTTCATGGAATGTTGAACACTTGTGGAGCCACACAAGCGACAAAGATTAAAGAGGAGCAATTGCAATTCCTTAGCAGTGTCTCCCCAAAAATAACACTTTTTTTCCCAAAAGAGAGATCACAATTTTTTCTTTAAATTAAATTATTCATATTTTTACATTTTGAATGTTAACCGTTACACAAGTAAACCTGCACTAGTCTGTGCTGAACAAATGACACTAATTATACCAGCCAAACTAACAATTTATGATAAGGATCACTCAAAAGTCTATCAACATCTTAATTTGCTTGGTTCAACATTTTTTTGCAGATCTTTCATTTAACAATATTGAAATTATTGAGGGACTGGATAAACTTACCAAGATGAAGGATCTGACACTTTACAATAACAGAATATCAAAAATTGAAAACATGGAGTCTCTTACCCAGCTTCATGTGTTTTCTATTGGGAACAACAGCCTAAAACAGCTAGATAATGTGAGTATATTTCAACAATAGAGGGCTAAGTGGGTTAGAAAACTGTAATAGGTTATTGCACTTCCCTCTTTAAATAAAGTTATTTTATTGTATTGTATTGTAAGTGGGTAGCAATGCATAAAATAATGGGCATAAAAGGCAAACACAAAAATTGAATTTTGTGTTAACTTTTGGCAGTCATTCTGGTCAAATTGGATTTGTTCAAGGTAATTCTTTATTTTTAGAATTCAAACCATAACAATTTTTTAGAACATGATTGGTTATCACCTGCCTGATATGAGCTCTAATAGGACCATGTTTGCATAATACTTGTAAGTGGACACTATCAACTTCATGCAAGTGACTGGCATGACATTGACACTGTCCAATTACAAAATGTAATTGGTCACTTCACTTCATGTTCGTGTGCTTTTGCTGATTTTGCTGAGTTCATTGTCATTTTTTATTTATCAAAACACATGAGGCAATGGCTTGTTTGTTTCTAAAATTTTGTCGTAGTTTTGATTAATTGGTAACAGGACTTAATGTGTTATCCAATTCTGTCTGTAGTCGTACTCCAAGTTTATAAATCAGACTTGCACTTTGTGGTCGTCAATGGCTCCTATGATTACGGACCAAATTGGACCCCACTCTGTCCTATTATCATTTATTGCTAATTAATCATGTTTAATTATGAATTAGATTGTTACTTTTGCGGTTAATGTCAAGTTTTAGTGAGTACATGATATTCAAAGGAAAGGCAAAAATTAAAACTCACTAAAGTTACCCAGGCCAATTTAGGGGGTACTTCAATTCATCCACAAACTGCAAACTCTGCTTTCAGTGGAAAACTATGCCCCTGTTAGAAATGACACTGACACAAATTTAAATTAATAGCTTCTTAAAGATTAAACTCCAAAAAAGTTCTGAATTTGTGAAACTCAGTGTTTCCTGACTCTCATTGTGCCCTGGAATCAGTTAAACATAATTCAATAAAATCATCTTTGGTTGTTTAGGTAATTTATCTCAGAAAATTCAAGTCCTTGAGAACTTTAAACCTTAGTGGAAACCCATTTTCTGAGGAAGCCAATTACAAAGAGTATGTAATTGCCCATCTACCAGACCTTGTCTACCTGGACTTTCGCCTGATTGACGAATCAGCTCGAGAAGCTGCAACAGAGAAATACAGATACTCTATAGAGGAACTGGTTCATGATGAGACAGTAGCCAAGAGAAAACAGGATGAAATGGATGAAAAACAAAAGGAGAGACAATTGCACAAGGTATGTAGAGGGAAACTCTTACAGTGTGGAGGTTGGTAGCAGTGTGAAAGTTGGTAGCAGTGTGAAAGTTGGTAGCAGTGTGAAAGTTGGCAGCAGTGTGAAAGTTGGTAGCAGTGTGAAAGTTGGTAGCAGTGTGAAAGTTGGTAGCAGTTTGAAAGTTGGCAGCAGTGTGAAAGTTGGTAGCAGTGTGAAAGTTGGTAGCAGTGTGAAAGTTGGGAGTAGTGTGAAAGTAAATGTTGTAGCAGTGTGAAAGTTGGGATTAGTGTGGAAGTTGGTGGCCTTCCTTTTGATCGATAAGTAAAATTAATGTATCGCAGGAAGGAAGAAAGATTGCAAATGAGATCTTGAGAGTTCAAGGGTCAGGGCTCTTTTCAATGAGGTGTTATGAAACCAAATCCAGATTTCAAATCACTGACAAAGACCAATCAGAACAAAGGACAGTACCACAAAAAGCCAATGAGAAGTCCAAGTAAAGTTAAGTTGGGTAACTTTTGTAAAGCAAGAGGAAATGCACATAACCTGAATCCAATTGGATTTAGTGTTGATCTTGAGTGTTAGAGAGGGTGGTGCTCATTTTTAGGTCAGTTACAGAGCACAGTGAGGTAAATCCAAGGCAATTCCAGATTACTTTACCAGGGTTTAAACATGTTTTAAAGCTGTTTTGTTAAAAACCGTTTTGACTCATAGCAGAATTTTTTTTAGTCTTACTGAAATCCAACTGGTGTACAACTTGCCACTTGGCTTTGATTATGAATTATACTGAGGTTAACAATAGATCAAACTGACTTTGTCCTAGACTTAGTTGTTGCAGTCTTTTGCAGGATTATACCCTCCTTTAAGTGATCCCCATTGAACAACTGGAATTTTTTTGTTGTGTTCATTTGCCCTTAGTTTCTATTCTTAACAGGCACTTCTCCTTTCTAATTTTTAGATAGCCTTTGTGGAGGACCTGAATGGTCCATGGCTATTTGATAGCATGTATGCTGAAGATCCCGAGGCTAGCAAACTAGGGGCCCTTCCTGGAATGGAGGAAATCCTAGATGCGTATCCTTTACAAACAGCTTGCAATATTGTGAAATAATCTAATAGTATGTAGCTACAGGTGTAAGGAGATAGATATCTATTTCAGAACTGTATGCCCGTGTATTGCAAATTACGATAACACACCTTTACTAATTCAAGATACAAGGAGAAATTTACAACCATTTGCCAGGAAATATTCGAGTTTGGCTTGAAAGAGCACGAGAAAAGAGAGGCAGAAGTCGCGTCGTTCTTCTCTTGTTTGGAGGAAGCAACACAAGAAAACAACAACACAGGTGTCAAGCACATTCATAGCTACATTGAGTACAAGAAAAAGGTATGGAGCTCTTTGAAAATGGCAAGCAGATATACATGTGCAGTCATCGCACGAGTCAAATAGCTGCCAGAGTTTACATACATGGGAGTTCAATGGTGTCAACCGTCAACCATCAAGCAGCCTAAAATTTACCCTCCCCCCCTCCCTCCTGCCACTAAGAACCTCATAAATATGTTACGGTTTCGACATGAGTTTGATTCCCTCCACGATGGGACACTTATCCATTGCAAATTTCTCCCGCGCTCCACTCTTCACCCCTCCCCAGCCTTGCCCATCAAACCCTAACACACTTTCGAATAAACTCTAGTTTAACGCGCGTGTTATTGGCCGATCCGAATTGTGTTTTTCCGCTAAGTATTTCACCTTGAACAGGTAGTGACAAAAACTGACCACTCGCTAAATCGTGAGCGAACTTACATAGCGAAAACGCTAGTCAATGCTAGTAAGACGGCATTTGTAAGTTGCGGCATCCGCGCTTCATTATACTTCTGTACTACTCACGTCTCGCACTAAAAGGATACATTGTACATGATACATTTTGTGCCAGTTGCAGCCGATGTAGTAATTCCCATAATCCCAATTAATGCATTCTTATGTTTCCTTTCAGGTATTTTTGGACTATACTAGCCTTACAGACTCGAGTCATATGGCAACCTTGATGAAGGAAATCGTAGAAGAAATAAGAAAACTGTGGGATACACTAATGGGACTGGAAATGGAATTAGTGGACCAGTTGGAGGTAATCACCCTACGTAAATCGAAGATAAGTTGGTTTTATGAGCTGAGTTAATAATGAGTTATTTATCACCGTAGAGTTTCTAAAGCTGACGTATCGAGCGTTAGTAGCCCCCCCACTGACGCAGCACCACAGGTTCTTTAGAAACTTCCCCCCTTTATTCATTCTACGTAAATCTAGTTTGTTGATAAAATCAGTGCCTGAACTTCTTCTGACCTTCGTCAGAATCATGATTACACGAATCTGGCACGCGCCAAGGAAAAAGCATAAACAGACGGCTAGAAGGTTAATGTTTACAGACTTGTAAATGATTATTCGAATTAATAACATATTTTATCTCTACACACAGGACACAATTAAGGACTTTGAAAGGAACATGGCGGACCTTGTAACCGCATTTGTAGAACACGTGCAAGGATTATATCCTTTACTGAAGACTTGTATGGTAAATCAGGAATTTTGAGCGCGTATACCAAGCCATAGCTCTTGACTCGCGGTTTTTTTTTGTTTGTTTGTTTGTTTGTTTTAAGTCAAATGGAATTTGTATTAAATCCAAATCAATGCGCCGGATTGTGTTGTGCGGGAGGACGAGGGTTCGAGCCCCGGCCGGACCAATACTGATGGTCTTAAAATAAGTGAGGAGAATTTGCTGCCTTTCTATAATATCAAGAAATGGATAGATATTCTAGTCTTCTCGGATAAGGACGAATAAAACCATAGGCCCCGTCTCCTGGCAGGGTTAGGGGTAGGAGACGTTAATTTCCCACGCACGAGATTACTGTGTGGTGGATGTCCTCCTCTAGGGTGGGATGGGTGGGTGTTGCTCGGCATATTAGCATGTATTGCTAGGGGCCTAGTCAGCCTCAACAACCCGAGTTGAAATAAAGTTACCTAATGTAGTGGTTTCACCGGTGTGATCTGGGTGGGCCAAGCAAGGTTTGCAGGGGCATTAATGTATTGTTATATGCTTTCTTTCAATCAGCTCTGCTACTTTGCTTGTTGTTTTTCTCCGCCCCCCCACCCCCCCCCCCAATCTTCCTCCCACTTTGTCTTTCCACATCTGGGCGTTGAGTTGACAGGTGCCTGAAGGTCGTTAGAGCCCGCTTCTTGTTACTGAGAAGATTCTACCTCTTTGAAACCTTAACTTCAAAACTAATGACGAAATGATTCAATCTGGCAAAAAAATTCCATCTTTATTTTGTCTAAGAGCGCTAAAGCGAAAACTGCAAGCGGATGTGCTTCATAGTAGAACTAACAGACGTGAAATCAGTTGTTTTCGAGCCTCTATCAACTGAACCATGCGTTCTTCGTCCTTAACTTTTGTTTACAATGACGCAGTTACGTGACCTGGAAAACGCACATCACGAAAAAGTGTCGGATATCGCCGTAGTCACTCTTGAAAAACTGATGAAAAACGAGCTTGAGGAAGATCTGCCTGATGACTTGAGAATGGTGAGTTGGCTTTGGTTCATTAGTCGTTGGAACCTTTCCAGAAGATGACCAAAAAGTTGCGTCTGCTTTAGCTGATTTTTTAAATTTGTCCAGCCGTATGGCTCGACACTAACGGTAGCCCACTAGCCACAGACCAGTAGAAAATCAGTTTTGGGTAGTGGTTTTCAATTTCCTCTAGTCAGTTTGGCTAGTAAACAGACTGAAATTGTCGTAACATCTAAAACCGTCTAAGAACATTTAGCCACTTGGCTAGTAAGTTGAAAAATTAGTGTGGAGCCCTGCAGCTGACTAGATTAAATAGAAAAAAAAGTAATACAAGGAAACAAAACTAGCTGAAAGGTATGAGTATTTTTTTTTGTTGTTTTTTTTTACCTCTGCAACATACAGGTGTACGCCTTGTTTCGAAGTGCGTCGTTTAAAGGATTACACCTTGAATTCTATACACGCTTGAAGAAATCTAGAAATTTCATCCAAAACTGAGTAGCACTAATTATATAGGAAAATTCATTACTTGATGAGGGAATTCCGCATTAAACTACACGCGAACACCGACATCGCACGAATCGTGAAGCGATGAGTGCGATATCGGTTTTCAAGTGCAATTTAACGCAGAATTCACGGGTTGAGTAATGAATTTTCCTTGAATCGCATAACTGAGTAAAACTGAGAAAAAAAAAGAAAACAGTATCACTTAGCCTCGTTTTCAACTCGCAATTCCACGCTGAATACCTCGCTCCGTTAACCAATCAGAATGCGAGATTTCATTCAATGATGCGATTCTAGATTCAACTTAAGAATCTCGTTTTCAGTGTATCGGGTCGAGGAAATATCCATTTTCACCCTCAAACAGTTCAAATTTGGAAGGAGAAAGTTTCATAATGTTTTTTATCCATTACTTGTTTTCGTTATCGTATCAACTAAAAATGTTGTTTGTTTCCTAAAGCTGTTTGTTGATAAGGACACAATCATGAACGCTGTCAGTGCTTCTCATGATACCCACCTTCTGAAGATCGACAACAAGGTAAAGAAAAAAACCTATTTTTGTTGTTCATGGGTCTTGCTGTGTTATTTTCTTTGGGTTTGTTGTTGTAATTTAGAGTAATCAAAAGTATCTCCTAACTTTTTGCCAGCATTTCCGCATTGAGTTTGAAACTCTCGCAGACGATAGCCATCGTAGTATTATGCTACAATGTCGTGTGGAAAAATTTGCGTCACTTCACGTTTGCCTTTTTTGTCATGTAACAAGCTTTATAGTGTCCTCTTCTCTATGTAGTGAGTGCTTCGTTCATTCCAGGCTAATAACAGGGTAGTAAAACTGCAGATAAGTACACGCAGTCAAATTCTCCGCACTAGGTATTCTATGCTTTTTCTATGACCTTTCTAAGAAAATGTCGTCACAATCAGTTGTCTTTCTGAAATTTATCACCATCTAGACTCTCCTAAAGTGCCTCGTCATTTTTGTGAGAGAGAGGTAAAGAGAATTTAGTCTTAACCATTGTGGTACATTTCCAGGAGGATGATATGTTAACCCGAGCAACCACCAGAATGCAAACTCTGAACGAGAAGATCCACAATGACGAAGTGTTAAGAAACCGCAAAAGAGTTTCCGAGATAAACAACTTGGTGGATCACTTTAGAGATGAAGCGGAGAGTTATGAAGTCACGGGGCCCATGTAATGCGTGACACTTTCTTTTGTCACCCTTGTGTAAATGTAAGACTATTATGAAGTTTATCCTAATGTAAACGAATTTATTGACCTGCCATGCGTCTTAAACTGGTGAGAGCACTCAACAATCCCTGGCGACGATAACTGACAACACGTTTGAATGTTTTAACCTCATGTTGCTCTTACTCGTACATATACATATGCACATGTTGTTGACGTTCTAGGTTATGTCAATATGATATCTGTAAAGGGGATCCAGACGACCTTCTGCTACGAATTTCTGCTCTGTAGATGCGCAGGAATTGTTTGTTAAGGAAACAGTTTAAGATTATATGAAAAATGTCCTTGCCATGTTTTTGTTGTCAGTGGCGTCCGCCCCCTGCTTTTTACCGCACAGATCATCTGTTCAACAGGTTAATCGGGTAAATTACAACCCCTACATTAACGCAGAAAATCAGATAACAAAAAGGCGCGTATAGGGAAAGGCCAAAGGTTTTCTTTGGAGGCGGTTATGTAAATTAACAAAGCATGTTCCATCTTTCTAATTTGTTGAGGTTTCGCAATCTTTTGTATCCGTATTTTGTGTACAAATTGGTTTTGTTTTTGTACCACGTCAATTGTAAACATGTTGAATACACAGTAATTTTAACATGTAAATACCAGACTGTTTAAATTAGGAGGTTTTGACGTGTTTGGATATCCTTGTTTACAAGCTGTGCGTATGGAATGTAAAAATAAAAAATTGACGAGACACATGGTTGGAAGACTCTTCAGTCAAATTTGTTTTCTTTTCTGAGCAAGACCCTGAGGCATGTTTGTCTCGAATTGTCACAAGAACTCATCCCCGTTCTGTATCTCAAGTATAATTCTTGAATCAGTATTTTATTTCTTAAAAAGTAGAGCGGAAAGAAGCAATAAAGTGATAAATGAAGAGGATATTTTCGGAGACGAATTGAGCACTGAAATGTAACCTTATCAACCCCGGAGGCAACGTTAACATTGATTGTTTTTTACCTATATTGTAACTTTACAATTAACATCAAATTCGAAATTTGCTCAACCAGGATGTTTCTCTTCATCTTAACGAGTTTTGCTCATTGGATTTTCAGCAGATTTGTTTGCCGTGATGTCGCCACAATACTATAGGATTTCAGGGGTGTGTTTGTCACGTGCACTGGCAATCGCTCGTAAACACCAGATTTTGCTACAGGCATTAACGTCGTCAAATTAATTATCCATGTATTTGACTCTTTAAGCTGCGTTCAGAAGGCTGTGGTAAAGATTAACCCTCGTGTGCGAACGAAGCGAATTTTTTTGAAGTGATCAAAGTTGATTTCCGGTTGTAATAAATCACCTCGTTATTTTCTAGTTTTGTAACTGAGTGTAATCGACGTCTTTTTTATTCAATCGCAAGTAGCGGCAATAGTCCAAATCTTCTGTGATCCGTTTGGAATCCACAGCTTTACGTACGTGTGGGTTTACTAAGCTCTTCTTTTTGCTGGTTTCTTTTCCTTTCAATTCTTGGAGATAAATCGGAGGTAGTTTAATTGGAGGAAGAAGTTCAGACAAAGGCTTTTTTGCCGGACATTTTTCCTCTTCGGTAGGAGTTAGTCTTGGCTCAAAGTTTCCCCTAGCGCACACTGTATGCCTTCGTTGTCTTGTCTGGCGTGAAGTGTTCGAGGCCTTGTGGTTCTGTGAATCGTCCTTCGTGAGGCAGTCGCTTTTGGGATTAAAAGTGAGAGATCGCGAACGACCGACAACGGAGTGTCTTCGAACTCTAGAGCGCAAGGTGTCACCTATGGGACATGTGACTCGTGCGGAGGAGAGATTTCCTTCGGAGCTCGACTTGCTGAGAACGCTACTCGCGTCCCAATCTTCAGGTATAACATTGGTCCTTCCTCCCCAACTTATTTTACGTCTAGACCGCGAGAGTTTTGTTGAACCTGGTTCAGCTTTTGTAGTCAAAGAATAATGTTCGACTTTTTGTGCCCATGGTTGAATGTGGCGTGAGTTTCGATGAAATCCAGTCGGGTTTATGTCCTCTTCGAACTGAGAGCTGGACAGACTTTTCAAATTCGCTTCCCATGATAGTAAATCGTTAATACCATTATCGTTTTCAGCACCGCTTTCGAAAGTACTTTGTTCTTCGTCAGAATTGCTCTCAAAGGCAAACCCAAGATCGTTTGTTTGTCCCTCCAGCAACAAATTGTGAACTCGGGAGAGAAGATTGGATCGTGTCTTAGAAAAGTCACTCTCGAGTTCTTCTTTCTGTTTGTCGAGTCTTTTGTGGAGGATTTTTAGCTCCGAATCCTTCCGTGCGTTGCGGGCCAGTAGCTCTTTGATGGTCATTTTTGGCAAAGTATATCCTTCGTACACGAGTTTCTCTTTACTCGTCATATTCTTTGGCATTTTGCCCTTGAATTTTTATCAGAACTTGCAAGGATTCCGATGTTATTTTTCCGTCTCGGTAGACATGTGTGTGACATTATATTCCCTGTTTACGGAGGCGTCTTAGCTCTGACTGACCCCGTGAAATTAATCCTAGTTGTATTTGTTCCGAGATAGTAATTATTTACTTAACTTGTTACCAGGCATGCGCTAACGAACGATTCCAAACATATTTCAGCTTCTTACTAACCTAATTGCGAAAGTGATTGACCTGAATTGACCAGCCTTGCGTTGAAATGACTGTGCTTGTAAATAAACACATGCGAGAGTCACGACAGTCAGTTTTTTCTAAAAGGCAAGCATGCCTTGACTGGTTTCATCTGCTCCCGATGCAAAAGGGTTGGTTATCAGTATGCTACAGCTGGAGGAAAATTTAGTTTTTGATGGAGCCTAGGAGGAAATATTGCAGAAGTGAGAAGAAGAACGTTCAATGCCTGGGTGTTCTAGTTGCACATTTCGCGCTGTTTTAACTACTAATCCCACAACTTATTCAACAGTTCTTGAATGTTAGTCATGCAAAGTCAATGAATAGTCGATAAGTCTCTATTGTGCTTGCAGCAGATCTTCAACCTCGGATTAAAAAAGGTTAATAGGTTTTGAGCTTGACTCTAACTAGCAAATTAGCTCTTCAAGGGAGAGCTGGAGTGTGGTCTTAGAAGGCTCTTAGCCTTTCCCTGCAGCCAGCAGAAATAACAATTCCGCACCTCTGTGTTTACTACTTAAGAATCACGTGTTTAGATTCGCGTGATAAGAAGAGGGGGCGTGATTTTTGAAGCTGCACGTTTTGTGCTTGTAGTCTAAGCTGATGAAATGGTGCCGACATCACAAAGTCACGTTAGCAAGATGAAAGTGGAGATAAGTTGAGAAGTTCTCTGCAGTTAATATTGAATAACCGTGACGAACTTGGAAGTCCGCTGTGTTCCTGATTAAAATTTACCAGCGAAGAATTTAAATCGGCAACACAATATGTGTGGTTCAATCCGTTACCCTATGAGAGAACCTAGATGGCGCTCCATTTGGGGGGTGACCGTGAATTTCCATTCTCCTTTAGACGCGCGTACGAGCAACGATGACGGGAGAAACTACTGGCTGTCAAATTAATGAAGTGACTTTACGAACCATTTCTGATGAGCTGATCCTTCTTGGCGGCTAAGCTCAGTCTTCAAAAAAAGGGGAAAAATCAATAAACGCGCACGGTTTTGTGTGGGCTTTATTACACTGGGCAATCGGCACACCCCCTCCCCTCCCCCCTGATTCCCCCCTCCTCACCCTACCGATTCCCCCTTGATGAGATGTAGCAGTTAATATTGCGATGAGCTCAATGAAATAGGCTTTTTTAAATCCTGGTCGACAGACAGTTTTAATCGTAATTGCATATAGTGATTGCCTCCGAACATTATTTGAATGCTATTGTTCCGTTGGTAAATTCCAGAGCAGGTAATTTTCAGAGCGATTTGGTGTCTCGAAGGCAGAAAGAGCCGTACTGAACCAAACAGCAGTCAGAGTTATCTTTCATTTGATTGAGTGACAGGACAGATATAATAAAAACGAAATTAATGTGGCTCTTGAAATTCCTGTAGCTGTTTCACCGTTTTTTTTTTCTCAGGGAGAGCAGCCAGTTTCTAGTCTTATCGATATGAATCCTTCTCCACTGTTTGCCGCCCACTTTGTTATTGTCCGACATTGTGTGTCTCTATTTTATATTTACCTTTAATCTCTTCCGTGAGAATTAGAGTCTA
Organism: Stylophora pistillata; assembly: GCF_964205215.1. NCBI lineage: Eukaryota > Metazoa > Cnidaria > Anthozoa > Scleractinia > Pocilloporidae > Stylophora > Stylophora pistillata. Next base: position 9,430,028 of record NC_142528.1, on the reverse strand, counting down.
GACAGTGTAGCTTGAGTGGCACCTTCATTTTATTTCTGGCCCATTTAGCCGGCTTTTTCAGCCTCTTATTCACCTGGGGTATCGTAAATACAGGTTCAAAAATGCCTTATGTTTAACACGTCTTTAACGAGAATATACCTGTACAACTTCAAGAATGGTCACAATATTTTTATCAACTGAAGAGCCACTTTTTTAAATTTTCGTGTTCCAAGAAGTGAACGGTCAATTAATGATTGTGCTTGGAAAGTGAGAAAAGTTAAATTATGCTTGGAGTAGTCTAAATATGGTCTACGCCGTGTAAATGAGACAAAAAGATTTAAACACGAAGGCGCGCTATAAAAGGAGCCTTAGGTCCCACTGGACCATTTGTCAATCAACCGTCGTGTGATGTAGAACTCTTAGAGTCAAGTCAGCTTGAGCTACAGCTACTCCAAAGCAGTGAACAGCGGGCGCATTCCTCAAAATTGTTTTATGTCTTCATCACAATACAAGAATTTTTGAGATTTGTATTTCCTTTCTCCAATGGAAACTGTCTTTATTTGTGGCGGTAAATTTGAGATCGAAGTAGGTGGTTCGCACGTTACCTCATGCCCCCATGCTGGTGGAAGTAAACAATAGATATCTCATTAGCTCCTTTTGTTCGTCTACCAGCATTTAAATTTGACCCGCACACGTCAACGGTGAGTGACAAATGAGCCTAGGTCTTCCCAGGGAAGACTTCCTTATATAGCGCGCCTTCGTGTTTAAGGAGATTTCGCAGACCCTAAAAAGAAAAAGCGACACAGGCTTTATTTTCTTGACTTCGATCCGCTCACAAGAAAGGACCTTTTTAAGTATCTAAGTGGTGTAGACCGGTGGTGCGTGCTAACCTTGATGTGGTTTCATGAATACAAGAATCTGATTGGTTCTCTCCTAATTATTTCTCGCTTGCGAACTGAAACCGTGACCGTAAGAGAAGGAAAATTAATCACTGACTAGCGTTTGTAGTATTTTGAATGCTTTGAGTGTGATTGGGAAAATTGTCCTCTTTATATGATTAAGTCGTAGTCCATTTTCCCGTATAGGTAACTGACGCGTGGGACTCTTGTAGCGGCTATGCAATTATTTCATGGAACTAAAAATAACGAAATGCACAACAAAGCTCACATCGCTTTGATCCGCTTGTTCTCCCTGAGAAATGACTTATAATCTTATCTTTTGTGCATGAAAACAAAGCGTGCGAAAGATCTTTTAGATGGGCAAAGCTGTACGATCCTCGCGGTTTAAGGATCTCAAAGTTAAGCATAACTGTGAGCTGGGTTCCTCAAGGTAACTGCACTCAATAATGATTCTTGTTCAACGAAGTGAAGCAGTAGAGCAGCATCTTGATCTCTCCATTTCTGCCAGTTCTTCGTGAGACTTGAATACTGCTCAGTCTTTGGTGAGTAAAGGTGATTACAGACGTGTGATAGTACGATGATTCCAATCGAATTAACACTCACTGTTGGTACAGCAACTAGTGTCAAAGAGCGGCAGTTTGTGGATGTGCAATGATTGCAAATTTTCAAATTGAAATAATTGGCCGCCTTTCCACACTCCAGATTGACAAAGTACAAGCTAAGTGGATCAATAATTGAACACTGCTATCTAAAGTGAGTCGAAAATCGGCTCTTACTCGCATGGGAAACGAAAACAAGCTACTGATGGTTGAAAGCTCATACAAACTTTTAACATTTTCGATAAATAGGTACTTGTACTTGCAAGTGATACAGTGTGCATCACTAAGTGGACTCGTCATTAGTTAGGATATCGTCTTCATTTAAAAGAAAGGTTTGATCTCAACACGACTTTAGAAGTCGTGAACACTGGCTGAATGACTGTAAACACTGCTCTATCTTATATGAAAACGCATTTGCACTCAGGGTGATAAACTTTACATTCCATCGAGATATATACATTTTCTTCACGTCTTGACTATTGTAACAAAAAGTCGATACGCATCACATCACTTGGCAGTAGTTTGAAATCGAGATCTTCCGTTCATTGAATCGGTTTCAAAAGTCCGAATGATTGCTGAAAAACTCATTTCATATGACCCACCGTCTGACAGAGAAACAGGCAGTGTTGTAATCCACGTCATAAAGTTGAGTGATATTGCACAGCTGAATAAGGCAGAACAAAAAAGATGTGACCAAAGTACTCAGAAAACTAAGTGGACATGAGATTGTGCAATGGTGTTCGTGTACATATGCATGTGCTAGAACGTCTGTCCGCTATGTGAATCAGACACTAATTAATTTAACGCCGTTCGCCTTTGTTCTTACTAATGAACTCACATGGGTGTGTTTGGAACTGAACGGGTCCTTTCTCACGTTTTTAGACGGTAAGAAAGTGAACAATGACAAACCCGAAACCAAATAGAGCTACTCAGCCTCTTGATCTAGTCACAAAGACCTTATGTTATTTTTTATTTGATGCCCCTTGTGCTAGTATTATCCGGAAATTCTGGATACAAAATTCTCCCTCCAAGTAATCAACCTCAGACATTTTTCTATTTTGAAATCAAAATTTTATTTTGGTTTCTTTTGATTTGATTTCTTCCTAAATAGTTGCCAACGGAACGACATTACTTGCTCATCTTAACCCTTTTACTCCCAAGAACTCATCAGTGATTCTCCTTACTGTCTGCCATACGATTCTTATCATGTTAGTATGGAGAATTTCGTATTGGACCAACTAATATCCCCTAATTGATATCTGGCATTAATTCTTAGTTGTCTCAGCGTGATATTGCATTGATGTTGTTAGGAAAAAGTCTGTCTAGACGACTCATGAGGATCAAAGGTAAAAATCTTGGGTGCGTCTGATAGGCCAGACGGCTGAGAAAATTAAAACAACGGATTTGCGTATGAAACTTCTATGCCCTGACAGAAGGATGCGCGGTTCCGCTTTTAGTTACGCGAAGCTCCAGACAATGTTGAATTTCAAGTGCATGGCCGTTTGGTCGTATGCTTAGCCGCGCCCGTATCACGTGAGTAAAAGGTAATGATTCTCGTCAGACAATTGACGGATTGAGGATTTTAAGTGACTCACGTAGTTCAGTTCCGAATCAATGAAGAAAATTCACGTTTTTCAAGACCGGGAGGATTTCGAAGATGCGATTAAAATTTCCACGAAGGTGAAAAGTAGCGTTTCCAGTTGATTTAATTCAATGATCCAAGAAGTGTACTTTGGCAAATTTCAAGCAAAAAGTTTTTATTTGAATGGTATACAACTATTCACTCGCCTATGTAGAGCACAAAAATAAATATATCCCCTCCATGAGCTATAATAACCAAATTGTATGTTTCTCAATGAAACTCTTACAATGTCTTTCAGTTTCTGAATTTCCAAAATTTCCGGCCTACCAAGCGCGCCATTGTATGAGATTAAGAGATTACAAACTACGAGATGGAATGTTCCACATACTTTTCATATCATTTCATTTGCCATTGTTTGTTGAGTATAATTACACTAGTTGTTAACAGAAAAGGAGAAGTAATGGCTGGGAAACATTGCAACGTTGATAAGCCTCATGAAAAATTCGGTTTCCTTAAAGGCCCACTGTATAAAAGTGAACTGATAGCTTTACATTGAAAAAGTGAAATAAATTTTGAAAGAGAATCATTTGACAAATGATGATGGGCAAATTTTCCTTGTTCTAGGTTCGTCGATCACAGTGCGCACTCTGGATCGCTTTAAGCCACGTTAGATATCCTTTAGACTGATTCAGTTTAACGCTACATCGCGCTATCTAAAACTTCTCGAAAGTAGAGTTTAACTACAGCACCAATGTGAACTGTCACCAGAAACTAAGTATCACAATAGTTTACGTGCGTTGAGTTCTTTCTTCCAAATCAATGAACTGGAGTTGAATAAACAATTCCAGATATACCAAAAAAATCAGGCTGATCATAAAACTGAAGTTTTAGACATCCATACACCTCAGTACGACTTGTTATGAACTATTTCTTGCTTGGACACAGCCAGAATGTCTTCGTCTTAACAGGCGGACTTTGATGCCCATGGATGAAACTCTTGCATCACCAAAATGTCTTTCTTGAAACAGCGCACATTTCAGATCAAAAGTCAAACTGTAGACCAAAAAGGCTAAGAATGTTTCTTGAACGGAGTATCTGATGAGGAACTGATCTCTTCAGACGAAGCTCGTAAATCAGATGAACTCAGACAGTACAGTTTCTTCTGCCATCTCTTAATTCCCTTTGCGGGGCACTTCAAACTGGGTGGCGTCCTTACTCTGCAATCTTCTATTGCCTCAATATTTTGAAAAATGACTTTAAAAGCCTTCTGCATTTCTCTTTCGAAATCCATCTTCTAAGACTCCTACCGACTCTTTGGTTTTGCATGGGTTCATTCAAACCTCTTCTAAACGACTAGACGGTTCTAAAAATACTACCATTACTTAGATCTTTTTAGAGGACCACTCATTGTGATTGAGGTAGTCACGAGAAATCTAACCAACCAATAGTAAGGCTTTATTTGTCCTAAGTCATGCAATCATTTCGCTATTCTTCGTTGGCCTGACGTTCACCCATTTATGGTTAAGTGCACATAATGAATAGATTTTTGTATGTTTATGAATCACTCGTCTAAAATCTGATTAAATGTGCGATAAACATATACAACCGTAACCGCTACTCTACTCCTCCTGTTTTCTTCATGTTCTTTAGTCTAGAGCATAAAGTTCTTCTGTCATATAGAACCATTTAATGTACAACCTTTTGAGGCTTTTTTCTTTAACCCCACTCGCCCTGAGGGTTCTTTATTAAGTAACATGAACAAGCCTGTTATGGTAATCTCATAGCCTTTTATCATCACATGGACGTCATTTCTCGGCCATTTTGATTGCAGCTTTTTTGGTTATAATTGCTAAATGTATGGGTGGTTTTACTATGATTTGTTACGAACAAAAACCAGCTCTACCCACAAAAGCTCTTAACTCCGCCCTGAACTACAATAGATACAAAACACCTATTGAACCGTGGGTCCGGAGAAAGCTGAAAGAAACTGGCTCAAAACCGGGTCTGACTAGTTTGAGAATGTAGAACTCAGCATTTCTACGTTTGAAAACCATACAAACTGTAACCTATTATTCGCGCTTCTCAATACAAAGAATCACATTAAGAACACCTGATTTCTTCTAAGAATAGGACACTATCAATATAGGTGCCCTTGAGCTACTCAATACTTGATTTGAGCAGAATTTAACTATACTTGAGATGACAAAAAATATATTCATTTAATTTAAATAAGGAGTGATCACGTCTCACCACGCTACTGTTTCCTTTTTGAGATCTTGACCTGTTTCCATCAAATCTTGCATCTTTAATTGATGTCTTTCCGGCAGTAAAAAAGAAAAGATAGAAGGCAAGTTCATCTTAAGCCCACCACTCACTAATGATTCACTTCACCTGGTAGTAAATTGCTGCTCAGTTCAGTCTTTCGGTGTTCCTTAATCCTTTAATTCCCATGGGTGACCAAGACAGAATTTCTCCTTACAATAGCAATATGATATCAAGCAGACAAGTGATGAGAATAAAGAAAAATATCAATCAGGGGATTATTAGTTGATCTAATACCAAATTCTCTGAACTATATGGCAAGCAGATTTCGCTGAAATCCTGAGATCAAGGAACCGTTGACCGAAAACTCACCCACAATATCTCTTAAGGTTGTCTCGTACACTAAGTTTACTCGTTCTTTTTTTCGACAACCGTTCTCGAAACGGCAGTGAACAACTAGGTCAACTAACGTGCGCCAGTTACCAGAAAAGAGAACGAATCTAGTAAGTACTCAGGAGACGAGTGATAATAAAAAGTGATTGAATTCTTGTGAGGTTAGATAGAAACTTTATTAACGTGTCAAAGAACCTTCTAGTTTGGGAGATATCCCATACTAGTGTGGGGACACAAATAATATGGATAAAAATTATTTACAAAGAATATTACCTACTTAAGAATAAAATTAAGTCATATCATGTATGAAAAAATATGAAATGAATTAAGAAGTACATAGAGCACAGCCCCTGCAGCCATCATCTAAAAGGGAGCTGAGGTCACGCTTACGTATGCGGTTTTTGAAACTAGCTAATGTTGTGGCTGATCTGTCATAAGTTGTCAGTTTACTCCATAATTTAGGTCCTAAATAGCGTAGTGAATGTTTGCCGTAAGTTATTGTGTTGTGTCTAGGAATAGAAAAGTCGGCCTGTCTTAAATTATAGGAAGCGTTGTGTTTCTGTAATATATTACAAATATTCAAGGGGCTAAGGTTGAGTTTAACTTTGTACATTAAAATGCATATATCCTGTAAGCGTCTGTTTACTAGCGAAGGTAAATTAGCTTTCTGCAGCAAACGTTCACAGGTGGAGTGTTTATCTTTGAATACAGCCCTTAGGCCTCTTTCTTGAACTCTCTCCAGTCTGCGACTATCTCTAGATTTACAAATATGCCATGTGAGATGGCAGTAGGTTAGATATGGTAGAATGGCTGCCTTAAAAAGTTGTAATTTTGCATTTGTTAGAAGCAAGTTGCGGAGTCTCATAAGCACACCAATCCTTTGACTAGCTTTGCTACAGATAGTATTTATATGATTATTGAAGTTCAAATTTGAGTCAATTGTGACTCCGAGAAGTTGGAGAGTAGCGGTGGTGTTGATTTTCTCTTTGTTTACTAAGATAGCGCATTCTTCGATGTTATTTTCAGAGTTGATGTTGCTACCAATAATTAAGGTTTGGTATTTTTTAAGGTTGTGATCAAAAGTTTTTAAGCAGTCGATAATCAATGAGTTCAGAAAAGATGATTTACAAATAATTAAGAATTTCAATTTACAAATTTGAAGATGAATAAGATCCAAGAGTATTATTTCATTGTTCAGTGCAAGGGTCTAATTATGGTATATATGTGCACGATCCTCGCAGTAAAGCACTATTTAAGCAATAGTTAAAATTCAGGCCTGTACGTGATTCGAACCACTGATCTCTGCGATACTAGTGCAGCGCTCTACCAATTGAGCTGACAATCCAACTGGGAGCAGGCCATTAAATTAATTCGACATAAACCCGTAAGATGAGGAATCAAACATAAAGAATATATGAAAGACACATATCTGAACTGCGCTTATGAAACGTATAAGTGCACGATCATCGCAGTAAAGCATTATTTAAGCAATAGTGAAGATGATCTAACAATGATTGACTTGAAATGTTCATCTCATACTTAATCTTTATTTTGCCATTGTATATTCCACGCTCCGGAGTATGTACGTAACATGAAGGGCTAAGGCCTGATAACTACGCTGAAAGAAATAATGTTTACATTGCACTGAGGGAAGGTCGTGATTTATTATCGCTGGGGGAGGGGAGGGGAGAGTGACTGGTCCCTAAAGTTTGAAATTTTGTCCCTGCCTTATGTCCCCATATCAGGCCCTTCGATTCTTCAATTTCCTACCCTCTAGTAACTAGTTTCACTTCCTTCGTTAAAACAAAAGGAATCAGTTTAAAAGAAAACTTACTTTAAATTTACTCCTGCATAACATGGTTACACACTTAGCTGAGCTCATCGAAAATTGCTTTTCCTAAGATATCGACAATCCTCTAAGTCCTCTAACTCTCTTATCTCAGTCACCATTGGTGTCGAATTAGTGCCAGAGCCCTCAGAAATATATTCTTTTGTTTTTGTCCGCTGATTCTCCAGAACTGTCCTCTTTTCCAAAGAAGTTGCGCCAGATTGAAATATTGGTGGAAGAATAACGGGAGGTAAAATATCTGATAGCGTCTTAGTCCGCTTCATTCTCGCTCCCTCAACGATGCTTGAACGCTCTGGCGGTTTTATCACTCCTGTTTTGCGTAACCTCGGCCGGTTGGTTTCGTTTGCTCCCTTTTCAACTGCCAGTCGCGAATGATTGAGTCCCCTGTTTGTTTTCGCTTTTTGCTCAAGCGCCTCACGAATCTCTACAGGACACTTCAACCCTTGCAATTGCGAGCTCGACATCTCCAGCTCGGAAAAACTTCTATACCGCGACATGAGAGGTTTTCCAGCCGCATTTCGCAACCCCATTGAGCCTTCGAGTTCGTTCGATGTTTGTTGAGAATCCTTCACAGAACGCTCTTTCATCTGCGATTCAAACTTCTGGAGTAAAAGCTTCTGTTTCTGTTGCTGGTAATCTACTTCCTTTGCTATTCTTTCTTTGTCAAGTTGTCGTGTTACTCTCCCCAACGCAATCCTGTCACCAGTGTTCCTCGTCAAAACATGTCGCACCAAACCTTTTGAAATCTTCCTCTGACGTAGATCGTCGTCCAGTCGATTGCCTCCAATTTTTTTGTTTTCCATCTGAAAAATTGCCACAAGTCGTAAACCACACGGTGCAGGTGAGTTCTTCAGTTAAACATACGCAGCTCATTTCACAACTATCGTGATATCCTCCTGCTTTGATTAAATAATTGTCTGCCTGGTGAAAACATACACTTAAAGAAACCTACGTCAATATTTCACAACATGCATCAAACTATTATCTGGTATAGCTACGCTCAAAATGACCATCCAAATGCTTACTTTCAGAACAGCGGGAAACAAACAAGGAAACTGAAATGAATCAGGTGATGACATTCTGACAAAAGCGTTTGAGTGTGTTTGTGATCTCTAAAGCTTTTTGTTTGTGTTCAACGTCAAATGTAACACCCATTCTTAATACACAGACACCAATCCCAAAAATGTTGCATTGTGTAGGTCTGGTGCTTCTCTTATTGTGTATTCTGAAGGAGTAACAATACGGTCTGACCATCTTGATAAACGCAGCTTCAGTTTTTGAAATTCGTCAGTTTGAATCGTTTTCAAGGCTTCTCAATCTTCGGTCATCGTTGTCTCTTCTCGGAGTAAAACTGTCCCTTCATTGATTATCTGTCCAACCGAACTCAGGCTGATAATTTTTTGATCACTTAATTAGAGTCCTTAGAAGCTACGGGTAAATTTTTGATCGCAAGAAAGGACTCGTTACAATTTTGGGGCAGTTTCTTCATCTTGCGACGTGAAAACATCTTGCCTTCTGGTTCTCGCTTTTCATTAAGGATCGAAAAAGTAGCTTGGAGATTTTGGTATGAAGACTTTGAAGCAGGCAAAGTCAAAACATTGACAATATGAACGCGTCATTTTAAGGCAAACAACTCGATAAAATGTAACAAAACACGTCTACCTTTGGAGAGACAGGATCCGTTCTTACCCCCATGGTGATGTTAATGAATCATTGAGTTGTAGACCATATAATTAAGACAAGTTCTTTAAAGCGAGAAAAGCAGAACTTTCAAGCCAGAAAAGTAAATTGACCCAAGGAGGGGTCATAAATTGTGTTAGATTTTGTTCGCAGTTATTTGCCAGCTTGGAAAGTACATCCCAAAGGGAAATACCGGTTTTCTTCTAATTCAACGATTAGTATTAGCTTTCCAAAAACAACTTGTTAGTCTAGTGGAAATTTTTCTGCACACGGGAGACATTCTCTTGGTGAGATGACAGCAGATTGGAAGCGGACCCTCTTTTTCTCCAAAATGTCAAAGAGAAATGATTGATTGCTGTCGAAAGCTAAGAGGAGATTTTGGCGGGAGAATATGATTATAAGATACCCCCCTCCTTCCCGCCCCCCTTCCTAAAACGCATGCGCACACTGCACACAAACATAGAAAATTATACGTATGATGCACGATCCACGCAGTAGAGAGCGCTATTTATGCAATAGCGAAAATCAGACCTGAAAGGATTGTGCATCATACGTATCTATAACCGCAGTTCAAAATATATGAACTTCATATATTCATCGTATCTGATTTATCATCACGGGTTTATTACGAATCAACTTAACGGCCTGCTCCCAGTTGGCTTGTTAGCTCAATTGGTAGAGCGCTGCACTAGTATCGCAGAGGTCAGTGGTTCGAATCCCGTACAGGCCTGATTTTTTTCAGGTCTGATTTTCGCTATTGCATAAATAGCGCTCTCTACTGCGAGGATCGTGCATCATACGTATCAATAACGGCAGTTCAAAATATATGAACTTCATATATTCATCGTATAGAAAATTATATAACACGGACTGGGGTGAAACTGCACGTGAGTTACGTAATGTAAAATGGTATGGCATTCATGTGCGTCACTTGACATTCCACTAAATTTCTGACAGAAGCCTCAGAAAAAAAAATTAAAGGTGAACTGTAATTTTCAAGTGCAGGTTAATATGGGATCAAGCTAAAAAAAAGTGTTAAATACTAGTCAATTTATAAATCTTGAGGCCGACCGCCCAACCATGAAAATTTCTTCATGCTCAAGGTCACTCTATTTTATTCACTGAATGAGGGTATTTAATGAAAGAAATCGTTCTCACGAAGCATCAAAATTTTGATTGATGTGTTTTAACTTTTTTACACATCAGTCCTTTAACATATCACGTGTCTACAGACTGAAAGGTTTCACATGGTTTCTAGCGGTCGACGAGCGCTTTGCACGTGAACAACAGTTACGTGCGTGACTGAACCCATTCAATTTTTGTAGCAAAAAAGAATGTTTATATCATGCGTTAATATTACATAATTAATCTGATGGTAAACAGCATGATTAAATGGCTTTCTCTTTCTCTTGAATAAGTTGAAATAGATCCGTATTTTCACTAGGCGATTAATTAGCTCCTTTGAATATAATTCGTCCATCAGATCAAGAAACAGAAGTTGTTCTGACAGCCGCAACTCTTTTAGTTCTCTGAAGTCAGCCAACAAAGATTCCGCACACTTTCCAAGTTAGGACGCTCTTCGCATCCATGATAGAGACAATGTGCTACAGTCTTAATGAAGTAAATGGAAATTCCTTGTACGACATGAGCTATATCAGTTCTACACATCCATCTTTACACACTAAAACAGCGTCCTTTGGCTGATCTGTGCTGTTCTTCGAACTCGGTGGAAACTCCGTTTACCGGTGCACTAAGTTTACGTTGCTGTCGACTAACTCCATTCTTTGAATGATTCCAATAGACAGACGTCTTACGTTTGGTTTCCAGAACTTTGATGTTGTGAAAAATAACTTTAAAAGACTCATACATTTCCTTTTCAAAGTCCATGTTAGCTTTTGAAGTGGTCCTCTCCGCTTAAGAGAAGAAGTTGATTTTGTTATCCGCTTGTTATAGCCTTGAGATCACTCACTCTCCAAACTGAAGACTTACTGAGTAACATGAATTGCACGCACGCGCATATATTCCATTATCACTCAAACTGCATTTGTTTCCAACGCTTTTTAATTAACGAAAACTAAACAAAAGATTCTTTTAACTATTATGACTAGTAATTGCTTTTTTTTGAAAAGCCCTGTCAAATAAAAGAATTGCATAGCATGTTTAGCGGTGTGTCTCTCTTGATAATTATCTTCTAGCCGATCATTAGTCGGCGTGCTTCATTCAAATCTACTCAGTAATTCCTTAATTGATATAAAAATGAGAACTTAAAGACTATCTGTGATAAATGATCCCTTAAAGAAGCGGTAATATTTCTCGGCTTAAACCCCTAATCAGCTTTCCATCGCTTCCATTGTCCGAAGAATCTGCAGATTATACAAATTGAAGAAATTGAGGAGCTACCTTATTATTATAGGATATTGACAATGCACGATGACAACGCGAAGAAAATTTACGTTACACTAATTTAGCGCGAACTTTTCAAAAATTAGGTTTACATGCATTAAATTAACGCGGATTTTTCGATAAGCATCTTGCTTTATTTGCTGCTATTCTCATAGCTGCGAACTCGCACTTTACATTTTTGAACGCCAAACTGCGTTTTGGCCTCTGTCAATGAAACTTCCAAGACAAGTCCACGGATGTTTCTAAGTTTTTATTAAAACCGAAAATTTGGTTTTGAAGCTTAACTAGACCCTATCAATTCAAAAGATCTTTCAAAGCCTCCGTGAAATCACCAAGAGCTGCTCACTCGTTTGATTGACGGAAACCAAACCGCAGTCTGTTGCAGTAAAATCTCAACATACACATGTCTCGTGGAGAAAAAGAAGCATTTACAGTAGTTAACTTTTAGGAAATAAAGGTGCTTTAAAATAACAATGTTGTAAAATAGCGTGCATGAAATTTACATCGACATTAATTAAGATACATTGAGTTAACGCGAATTTTGTAAAATCGCGTTAATAAAGTGCATTGTTAATTTCCTATAATAAGGTATTAAATAGACCCCCTTTCCCCCCCCCCCGACCTCCATACCTGAAGCCTTCCCACTCAGTCGAAGTGAAATCTTAAAACATCTGATGTACATGAGACAACAAAACATCAATCAGTATTACAGTAGTGGCCTCAGCACGTAGCGCTTCGTGAATGTTTGTACCATACTCTATGCATTACCGGCTTCTCTAAATCTTTGATTTCCCTTTCAATGCTTAATATAAAGTCGGAACGCAAGAGCTTAACTCATTTTAGACTAATCGAATGACTCGGATTCAAAAAGTCTGGGGTGACTGTCAAGTTCACGCATCTTTATATTTGTTTCAAGCACTTGATCCGGAAAGATACTGCCAAACACGCAACTTAGTTATCACAACGGCCATGATAACAATACAGGAATTTTATAGCACCCATGCTAGAGTTCAGAGCGCTGTACAGCTATGTGGATAAAAAATAAGATAAAGATGACTAAAACAACTTACTAAAAGTATTGAGCAAAAACCTAATGAAGCTAATTAAAGACTTGATCAAATAAATGAGTCTTCAGGTTGGATTTAAATTTCACAAGCGATGGTGCTTGCCGTATGGCGTCCGGAAGCTGATTCCACAGATCTAGATATGGAGCTATATAACTAAAGGATCTGCCTCCATAAGTCTTAAGCTTGAAACGAGGAACTTGTAACAGTTTCTTATCGGACGAACGCAAAGCTCTAGGTGGTTTAGTATTGTACTAAAAAATTAGATATGCATTGAGGTGCTAAGCTTTCAGGGCCTTATAAGTAAAAAGTAATATTTTAAAGATTATCATTACGTTGCTTTACAGGTAGCCAGTGAAGCTCTTTAAGGACTGGCGTAATTCGGTCATATTTTCGGGTGCAGGAGACGAGACGCGCCGCAGCATTTTGTACCCGCTGAACCTTATCTAATAAGTATTGTGGCAATTCTACCAACAATGAATTGCAATTTTCCACTGAGCTTAGATGTTATAAAAGCATGCACTAACGTTTCAGTATCTTTCTGAGTAAGACATTTCCTGATTTTAGATAAATTGCGTATGTGAAAGAAAGCTACTTTACAGATATTTTGAACTTGATGCTCATGATTCATAACATCGTTAAACATTACTCCTATGTTTCTAGCCGACTCAGTTGAAACTACCCTGACACCAGGTATTTTGATGTCACATATTGGTGGTCGTGGGCGATGTTTGGCATGTATAACCAAAGACTCAGTCTTATCGCGATTGAGCCTAAGCCCATTAACAATTGAGCACGTAACAAGTAACCAATCAGAACTCAAAATAAATACAAGGTGATGGTCTAAAGCGTGGGAAAACGTTGGTGGCCATGTTACGAATGATCTTATTTGCATCTGATTGATTGCAAAGGTGGTACAACCTCTAAAAAGCCAATCATAAAGCACGATATACCCATGCCGTAATGTTCATGCAGCACTCTCCACTCTCAACTGAAAATTTCTCGAAGACTGAAAATCAGTATGACCTCCCAGGATGCATTTCTTCGGTCTTCTGCTGGTCGTCTGCCTTTCTCTTCATCAGTCATGGTTGTTGAGATCGCAGTTTTCCTGATGCTGTTAAATCTCATGTTTTTAGTGTTCGTATCAGTGCGTATTGAAAGTCGCATCATGTGAAGGAAGCTAAATCGGAGCTGAATGAAGTCCGAGTGTCGTTTCCGATGTATGACGACGAAAAGTCGTCAACTGTGTCCGAGCAAAAGCAGGCTTCCATTGAAGCAAGTGAGATTCGCGTAAGAAGCATACGCTCAGATGTGATCTCCTTAGAGGAACTCGGCAGCAAAGTGGAACAGTTGGAAAAGAGGTTAGACTGCATGTGGGATTCCGTCAGCTATTTACCTACTTAAAACAAACCTTTGGCCTATTTTGGAGTAAATCAAAATGAAGCCTTAATTCAAACCAACTATCTCGTAGGAAACAGCTTTGGGACAATGTCGACCAAATGGGCTCAGAAAAGAATATTTTTAGTTAGGGGTTCTCACAAATTTTCTACTGGATATATTCCGAAAATGGCGAATGTCCTATCATAACAATAAGCTGAAACCAGATCCATTGCAATAAAAAAGCATGATATTCTGTATTAGTATCTCAGTTGCTTGTGTAGTGTTGAGAGTAAGGTGCGCTAGTTATGTAAAATAAGTGGTCCTTTCGAGGAAAGCTTGTGGTTTGTGAAAAATTTGAATCGTTAACCTTGACTCGGTGTCAGTTATGATGGCAATAACTTGGTAAAGGTGTATGTACCTGTTAGGTAAAAGGTACGTCTACCAAACATGTTATACCATACTTATCGCATCGGTTTGGGCGCTCTTAAAAGCTGTAATGAAAAGAAAATGTTTTTAATTATTTGTCTGCTTTCTTTGATTGTTTGAACATCCGGTTGGGTAATGCATCCAAGTTGGGTACAGGCTAGACGCTTTAAGTCCGTGGTTAATTGCCGTGTTAAGAGGTGCTGTTTGTATAATAACTTACGAAAGAATATGATACAGCCTTACTTGAGACAGTTCATTACGGTGGTGAAAAAAATAAATAAACGCAAACACGTACACGAAGAAAAATTCGAACACAGTATCACCCAGAATATTATTGTTTTACACGAAATATACTTGAGGTGCTCAGTGCAACATAATTACCGGCTTAAAATGTCTAGAGCTAGTCGGCTGTAAGTGGAAAACAAAATTTAGCTTTAAATTTGCTTTGCGGAGTTGCTTTCAGCATATTTTGAATTTGACAATTTTTAATTGAGGTCAAGGTAAAGAAAACAAATAATTCAAAAGTGATATCACATTTCTCTTCGAAGTACACTACGTTTTTCTTTGTAGGTGTGGAGCTTATTTCTACGGATTTAGGTTAATATTTTCAATTGCCTTGTTCCGAAGGATCATTATTGATCAAAAGACAAGCTGCGGTTGAATCTTTGAACCCGACTCAGTAAAGGTTCATGGTACTAAATGTGCACCGACCTCAGGTTATAGTCGATGAGCTCATTCCATAAACAGAACGACCAGGCACTGATGGGGTGAATCGTATGTTTGTCGAATTCATAGAAAAACTGATCTAAATCCGTGACTATGGAACTGATTTGTTACAGTGTATTTTAAACTTCTATAAGTCTGAAACTACTACGGCCAAGCCCTATCACACATGAGGTACCCTTATAACAAGGGGAACTTTGGCTTTCTTGACTTAATTTCTTATTCATCAGGAAGGGACGGACGAGATATGGTGGGGACGGTGTTAAAGGGGAACGAGGCGAGCCGGGAAGTATTGGACCCCAGGGACCTCCTGGAGTAAAAGGTGAACAAGAACTGTATTCCACACATAAATCTGCTACGACTCTGAAAATGTTCGGACGAGTATGCCCGGCCAAGACCTTCAAACTTTACTTTTTGTGTGTTGCTAGAAGACGGAGGTCTTTGGAGACAGCAAAGTAAAGTCAGACCTCCTGGGTTACCGAGCGGCAGTGGCAGTGCCAATCACATGAACTTCACTTCCGGTGCAGTGTTAATTCGTTGGGGTCGCACTTCGTGTCCCGGAAATGCATAGCTTTTGTGTAAAGGTACTTGAAACAGGCTGTGAGGAAGAAAACTATTTCACAGCTATACATAATGGTAATAGAACTTAACTGATTCAAGAGATTATTAACTGTCATATTCTCTTGTAAATGTCAATAATCTCTAGGACTGAGTGGAGTCCAATTCGCTCTGAAATTGTAAAAGTGTTTGACAAAATCTGACGACCGGGAACAAATTTTTTCGTATAAGGACCGACCCAGACCTGTACATAACTTATTTTCTCTGCTGGTTTTCTTTTTTTCACCTTTCGCATTTATCGGTGTTTTTCATTTGATGTGAGAGTTATGGTAGAGAGCCACTTGTCGCAGCGTTGGACCCTGGAGCACATGTCCAAACTCTAGCCCTGGTCATGGCTGGCTGTTGTGTTGTGTTTTGAAGGACACCTTGTGCATTCTCCCACCCAGGAATATAAATGGTGCCAATAAATTCACCGGTGAGTTGGACGGAATGCTCTGTAAGGCGGAGATGCAAGTTTTATTCGACCAGCAGCCCGTCTTGGAAGCCCTAAAGTGGGACAATCTGGGCACAAGGAAAACTAAACTGATTCTCTTGCTGGGCATGCATAAATATGTTACCACGCTCATGAGACTTACCATTCCCTTTTCGTATGATGTTTAGGTCCCATTGGTGGAAATTATCACGGTCATACAGGTGGAGGCTCAAACCATATCTGCCTTCCTGAACAGCCATTATACGCAAGGTATGATGACAAATGGGAGTCTTCTTCTTCTGCTGTATACGGCGCAGAATATGCAGTCGGTGAGTTCAACCCTTTTAAAAAGCCCCTTAACCATTATAATGCACCATGTGTAGTATGCCATCTTGAGTCACGTGGCTCCCGGGTGATGATTCCTGCCAGAAACGAGTGCCCCACAGGATGGACTCTTGAGTACTGGGGCTATCTTATGACGAAAAGTTACTCTAGTGGCAACACTGATTTCATCTACGTGGATGAGGATGCTGAATATGTACCATATCTGCCGTGGAAACAGTGGCGGGGTCAAGTTGAGTCCTGTGTAAAGTGCTTGTTATGTATTACCATGTGGTCCTTGCATCGATGGCCGTGAACTGACATGCGCAGTTTGCAGAAAGTGAAATCCAATCCTTCACTACCAGGCCGTGAGAAGCCTTGGTGCAGTAGAAGGTTCTGCTCAATTATAAAGGTCTTATTATCCGATGATCACACATCAAATTAACCATTAATGAAAAGAAGATGCAACGCTCTGAATATGGAGAGTGACAAATTTTTTTGTAACTGAACTAAACATTAATAAAATACAATGGTTTAAGACATTGTCTGGATTAAAAAAATGTATTTGTTCAGACGAAATTTTGATCTACGGTCATTGCAATGAAACCACGAGGTATAGGTATGTCATCGTATGGCAATGCAAACACTGAAAATCTAAGAACCGATCGCGACAGTACAAACTCGATTCGTTCTACGAAAGAATGTGATCTCTCATCGCAAGAATCATGGCTCAAAACAGTTTGGAACCATCAGAATTTATTATTCGATACCCTCCCCACCCCTTCCCAAAACGGTTGTACCACAGCTTCAAGGAAAGATGTAGAAAAATTAACATTGCATCGGGGGTGGGGAGGGAGAGGGGAAGAGGTTGGGGAGGGAGAGGGAGAGGGGGTAGGGAGGGAGTGGGGAGGGGTGGGGAGGGAGAGGGGAGGAGGGTGGAGAGGGAGAGGGGAAGAGGATGGGGAGAGAGAGGGGAATGGGGTGGGGATGGAGAGGGGGAGGAGGTGGGAAGCCGAACTCTAACACAACCAAGTGAAAAAACAAGTTTTACTACTCATTTTTAGCTCATAGAAGACGTCAAAAGGTGGTAAGACCATCAGTTACACACTCATCTGCGGTTCATGGGCGCATTTCCGTTATTACCGCAAATTGACGTCATCTGAGATCTGTGACTAAACAGACCCGAGGCAATGCATGGCGTCTATTTGTTTTAAAAAATAGAAAAACTAATTCAACTGTGTCGCTCATGAGATTCTCAATATCTTGTTTTTATCGTTCGATGATTATGCTCTGGTGACGTTTCTGAAGACATTTCAGTAACCTTAAAGGATCAAAATAAAATATCTATGCTTTGGCTGTTGGAGTACACGCGTCTGTATGGGAAACGCAAGACACATTTGGTTATATCAACCGAGTTGATATGAAAATTGGCCACCGTAAAGAGTTTCTAACGTTGACGTTTTGAGCCTTAGCCATTCTTCAGCGGGAAAAGCAAAACGCCAGCTTTGAAACTCCTTACGGTGGCCAATTTACATTATAGTTCAGTTAATAAAACCTAATTATCTTGTAGTACCCCCACCGAAGCAGCACCATAGTTTCTTCACAAACTTCTCCCTTTTATATATAGAAAATAGCTCTTTATTACTGTGTATAACTGACCTATACTATTACTTCAGGAATGTAGTAGATCCTCGCAGAAAAAAAACAGCCATCATCAGTGATTACCTCTTCAACTTTTTGATCACATTAAAAGGCGTAGGTAACTAGGTAAAATTTTTGGATGTGTTTGTTATTTCGCGTATTTCCGATTTAGAGAAAGACCTGGTTGATAAATTGACCGATAAAGTCGTTAACATCTGCATGTTAAGCTTGTAGATTAATATTGTTCCATTCTCTGGCAAACGAAGCAGTTGTTATTAAACAATAAACATATTGATCGTTTGAGACTAATGATCGTCACTGAACTTTTACCTTCTCAACCAGACCTCTTGGATTGCTCTTTGTTACTTAACAAAACAATTCAAGCATTAATTGGTAAAAAAACATTTGTTTATCACGTGCAAAGTCACGAACTTGGTGCTCTATGAGGACCTCACGCGAGCCCACGAATCTTACTTTACCAAAAAGAAGACATAAATATTTAAAAACCTCGATTTTAGGCTGTGATTTCAATATTTAGTTATCTGATATTAAATGCCCAAAACATGAATTTTGAGATTGAGCACAATAAAAGCTAACAGTTCTGACTTACGGTATCTGATTTTTTTCCATGTGTAAAACAGACATCGCTGGTTGTTTTATCAATTGACCACGGAAATTGTCTAGTAACATTGCGTATCCCATCTCGTCTCCAATATGTTCAACTTTGTTGGATGCATGTTTCTTTCCATTTGTATACTCTGGCCTATAGCGCAGCGTTGATTCTAAACGCCACATAATTCTTCTTCTCCTGAAGCTGTGCGCAAATATCGACACTGTCTCAAAGGTTTCCAATCATCCACTTGACAAACTTTCAAATCATCAGGCAGTTGTGTATCAATGTATTTTTTGGGTGCTGTTATTCCATTGGAAGAGGCGTGTATGTCAGGAAGAGAGACTGTAGAACTAAAAGCTGAGAATGTTTTACTTCTAGACCTGAGCGGAGCTGGCTCTTCGTCGTCCTCATTGGACTGCAAAGACACTGCAGAGAGCAACCGCCTTTGCTGGTTACTTCCCAAAATTTCTTTCCTCCTTGGCTTAGGAGACTGAGCTGATTGAGTGGTTTCGTTTTTCCATTTGTTCAGTGCGTTTTCCAACTTGCCAGAAGACAAAGGTGTCAGATTTATTTCCTTCTTTTTCGGCAGAGATTGAGAATATTCTCTTGACAAAGCTGTCGCCTTTTTCCAATTGGTAACTGAGTTCTCCATGTTTATGCTGCGAGAGGAGGAAGGTCGACTTTGACTGGTTTCTAAGACCCTTGTTACCTGACGTTGTAAAAGGTGTTCCCTTTTCTTGAGGAATAATCTTTCCTCCGAACTTTTCTCTTTTTCAAGGAGGCGAGACTGTTTCTTTAGAGTCTCCTGGTTGATAGCGTTTCGCATGAGTAAGGTCTTTGTTGTTTTTTTCGACAGAAGCATAGGTGACTCTTCGTGACTTGCCTTCATTTTGTTAGCTGTAAACTTCACGAGCTTGCGCGACCTTTAAGCCTAAAGCTTGAATTATTTCCCTGCGTCCGATACAAACCTAAGACACTGAAACTCTCAAATTTTCATTGATATGTGATATCATAATAGTATCCGCTCTTAGAGAAACGACTTCCCGTCCAATATCACAAAATAGACAAAACACTTACAATCAAAAGAGCTTAACGTCACGATATTCGAGCAACGTCGAGTAGCGATCAAACTAGCGCGAGTTTGATAAAGACAGCGGAATAATGGTTCAATACTTTAGAAAAACACGAAAGAAGCAGTATAAGCCAAGAAGCAACAAGAATGACCAAAGATGCATAACACTGACATAGACCGGATCGCAAGCGGTAAAATTTTTCCAAATGCACCAACCGTAACAAAGACGTAAATACTCTACTAATTGTATGTCTTCCCACTCAAACAGGTGCCATGTCACGTCAATCATTTCCGTGGCCGATTTTTGCGGTCTTCTCACAAAGAGAGGAGGCCTAAAAATAACTCTTCCATGATGGTGGGAAAGTACTAATGAGGGAAGAATATACTGAAAACACACGGAAGAGTTAAGCCAGATAAGGACAAAATTGACACTAAATGCAACCGGTGAATTCAAGATGAAAATCATTTACCGGTAATGCTCTAAACAGGGCTTATGAGCGTATTTTGTTGTTTGGTAGTTAATTAATACATCTGAGTAAACGCCTTGAGTTAAAGCGTTCATCGTTATCCATTGCCTATCGTGTAATTGTCCCCAAGTGCCTGCTCGAAGACGATGTTTCATGCCACTCCAATTGTAAGTTCAGTTCGACAACGCGACAAAACCGCATAGAAAATTACTAAAGGACCCAATGACGCTCTAAGAATCAAATCTCTTTTTCGGGATTTTTAGCGAAGTTAACATGCACAAATCGCATGACTTTGCTATTCTGGACAAAGAAACGGATGGGGGAGGCCAATATATCACCGATAAGTTCATAAACAAACAATTTAAAAAACTGCATACAGAAAAATGAAATACAATCACGAGCCAATATGAAGCTATCACTGGTCTTCGACTTCAATTGAACCAGAAGCGATGAGCGTATACATTTGAGTTAGCCGGTTGGATGATAGAGTCTGGGTGAAAACGTGAATTCGACGTAGTCTCCATTTTTGGCATCTTATCGTCTGTGAAAACAGCTCGCTATTTTAATACTATTTTCTCCAATTTCAGGAGTTCGCTTCATTGTTATTTTATTGCATGGCATGCCCGGCTAACCGCCTCGCGGTTAGCTCAATGGATAGAGCGCTGGACTGTTGTACGGTAGGTCGAGGGTTCGAGCCCGGCCAGACCAACACTCAAGGTCTTAAAATAATTGAGAAGAATATGCTACCTTTCTATAATATCAAGAAATGGTTAGATATTCTAGTCTTCTCGGATAGGGACGAATAAATGGAGGTCCCGTCTCCTGCAGGGCTAGGGTAGGAGACGTCAATTTCCCACACACGAGATTACTGTAATAAACCCACCCAACCCACCCCCTGAGGTGGGTTGGGTGGGTTTATTAGAGGGCCATGTCTTAGAAAACTCTTTACTGGGTTAATCATGTATCTACCCTCTCGAAATAAACAACATTGTATTGTATTGTATTGTATTGTATTGCCTTATCCATAAATTCAGGCACAGACACTATTTTTCATAAGGAATTTCCAACGAAGTCGTTACGACAGTACATGCTCTAAACATAACCTGAGATCAAAGCAGTAAATTTATTCATTTCCATGTAACTCAAAAACCCCATCATTTGTAAAAGAATTGACTTGATATATGCATGACATCTACAGAGGGGGTGTGAGAAGTGCTAAACCAATAATTAACGGTTGCAGAAGCCTCAATGCCCTTAACCGGTAACCGTAAAACGGCCAAAAATAGTAGCTGTTAGGAGTAAAACTGACAAATTTTTAACCTATAATTGTAAGAAAAGTTAACCGTAAAATATTTCTTTTAATCACAAAGGAAAGAAGTTAACCGGTAGTCGTAAAATGTAATTAAAATCAGAATTAATCGTTTCTAAAAGGATAGAATAGATATTTTATGTTTATATATTATATGATTTGGTTCTTTCGTCTTTTATATGAATAATGAAAATTGTAACAACTTACTTGATCAAATAAACTTTTACAAACCCGCGTACTCAATAGAATGACTGTGGGATGGAAAACCTAGGCATATCATCCTCTTTGAGAATTTTACATCACTGACTTCTTCGACTCATTTATCAAGTCAACAAAGAAACGGCGAGCCAGCCTGTAGTTTCGGCTCTGTTGGGTCGGAATCGAAGAGATTAATTTAGCTTCTAGAGTTAGGAGTGACCCAAGCACCGTATATATGTCACTGTTATGTTCAAACGTTTTCTTATCATGTGGTGCTCTCGTGGCCCGCTCGTGTGCATTGGTTTCATTAAATACTTGTTTACCCTATCTTTTCGATGTGTATGGCCATGCCGCATTTTTTTCTCAAAAAAAAAAAAAAAAAAAAAACCTGAAGACAATGATGTTGAGAAGAATTATTTGATTCATATGACTGACTTTAAAACTGCCCGTGGCTTTCACATCAATTATAAAGTCGTTCATGGTTTTTGAGAAGGAGTCATTTTATGACCACACCTCGCCAGACATGACTTCGATTACGACTTGAGCAACATCATCCACGCATATTGATACATCATGCAATTTTCTTCGTCTTCAAGATCATTTGCTAAGTTCTTTCCCTGCTGATAGAGTGCGTAGATACCGACAATTCCTTAATTCTTTCCACTCTTCATCAGTAGTGGCGACTTCGTGAAAGGCCGAACGTCCAGCATCCAGGTCAGTGTCAGACAGTTTCCACGCTCGTATCGAGTCGCTGATCTTTTTACCTCCTCTTTTCCGCTTAGAGGCGGCGTTTATATCTGGAAGAGAGGTTGTAACGCTGCCATGCTCAGGGCTTATCGATGATAACACACGGTGTCTGGAGCGAGGACTCAAGCTCAGCCCAGAGTGCCTGTCAGTGTCATCTGTTAGGTGAGGAAAAGAGGAAGATAAAAAAATTTGTCTCCCTCTGTTAACAGCAATTTCTTTCCTTCTCAGTTGAGGAGACAAATTTTGTCGCGTCAGATTTGGGTCACTTTTCCATTTGGTGACAGCTTGTTCTACGTTTAAACTGCGAGACGATAGTGGCCTCGTTTCACAAATCTTTGAACGCTGTTGTAAAAGATACCCTTTTGTTCTCTGGTATAATCTCTCTTCTGCCTTTCTTTGCTTTTGAAGCATTTGTGATTCTTTCTTCAGCGTTCCGTCATCGATTGCATTTCGAACACGTAGAAGTTTGACGGTGGACTTTGATAACAATGCCAGAGTTTCTTCATTGTGGCTAGATTTCATTTCCCAAGCTTAGTGTGGTTTTTCGTACTACACAAGATACCTTGATGAAGAATATGATCGGCGCATTTGACGAAAGCAAGTCTTCACATCAGAATTCGTCGCGTATAGGCGTCACGTTCAGCACTAGCTCGTTCAATGAAAACAATACAGAAGCGTCATCCGTGACGCCAATTCGTAAGTGCCACTGTTTAGTTTGTTATAGTAATACCACGCGAAACATCCAAAAAAGCAAAGAAACTTAAATATTTTCTTTCCCCGATATTTACTCTACATTGACAGTTGTGTGACAGGCGCTTCACATATACAAATTGATTCATTGTTTAGGACTTAGTAAAGCTTGCGTAAAAATTACAATAACCATGATTATCATCCTCACTTTCTTAGTGTTCTTTTTCCTGTTCTTCTTCTTCTTCTCTTGTATCGACTTTTTTATCTTCCTCTTTTATTCTTATTCTTAACCACGTTTTGCGAATTTTTTTTTTTTTTTTTCAGCATTAAACCGTATGTGTTTCCCGTGAGTTCCTCTCTAGCCAGTAATAAAAGCCGGCACTGCTTTCAAAAGCACCTTCGTCATTACTGGTTAAACCCTGGTGGTTGAAACCGCGAAACCTAGTCTTATATCTATACTCAGAGAGATGTGAGGTCCTCTCTTAGAACAAGAAAATGAGATCGAGATAACTCGTACTTCCGGTTCTTCATATTCCTTGTTTGTTTGAATAACAGTGTTTAATTTTGTTTTTATCGATCCACTTACTCAATAAAAACAAGTTAGCATCAAAACCGAATACGGTGGACCTGCTCCCCTATTTTTACTTGGTCTTTGTTGATAACAAGCACCTGTATAGAGCCCAAATACCAGTCTGTGCTAAGAAACCTAAAAAATCATTTGCTGGTAAACACATTGAACACTTCAGAGGTCAGATTGATAAAGCAAAAAGGTAGCGAGGACGGTTTAGTATGGCAATTTTTGAGCAAGAGTGTGATTGGACAAGCTTGAAATTTAGCCTAAATTTTATTACAATTTCTTGCTAAACGGTTAGCTGTTGGCTGCCAATAGAAAGTTAAAGATATTTCAGCTGTCATCGCCTTCAGCATTAAACCAAACTAGTATAATGTTGATCTTTTTGACAGATTTAAAATACGGAGATAATTTCAGACTGATAGAAAAGAACACCATCCTTCTTAGGATCACTAAATTCACTTCTCTCCACTGATAATTCAGTTTAGGTTTAGCTCAAAAAGTCGATTAATTCAAACAATTTCTCGAATCAAATTTAACGTGGACTTTTTGGTGATGTGTTAGGAATATCATGAGTGATTCTCTACCGTATGTGTCTATTGGCTTGCCATTGAATGTGACACCTTGACTGGACGCTATTTGTGCAAGAGTAACCAAAAACAACATAGCTTTAATTGTTCCACTCTTGACGTATCCATTGGAAAGGTATTGTTTAGGTGTGCATGTCATTAATTGAAGGAAAGTCACGCGAACCTCACTAAAATTCTATGAAAAAGAAAAAAACATAAAGAAAACAAAAGCTAGAGGGTACCAAGTACCCAAATATCTACACGGTCCCGGTAAACTGACAAGGCAGAACTTTTTCAACCCAAATGTCAAAAGATCATAGGTAAAAAGGGCGGTATGATCGCTAAACGCTTGTGATGTTTTGCACGCCGCATGAGTAGCTTATGTTAATCTAGTTATTATGCCTCTCCTTCTGACCTCTTTACGCCTTCAGTAGGAAATTCCAACTCGAAGAACGTGACTTGTGTGGTTTATTTCAGTCAGGGTCAGGAAAAGGTGGATTTAAACAGAGGATATAAACGTGACAGTATGGCGAGAATACAAAATGAATAAATTTCATATCTTTATTTGTTTTATTTGCACAATAATTTTCCTAAATTTTCTTTATACAAATATATAATTATTGCTTGATCAAGTAGGTGTTATCTTATAGTGAGAAAATTCACTTGTAAGCTCTCAATGCTTTCTCTATTTTTTTCGGGAAAAAAACTCGGAAAGTGAATCCTTTAAGGTCAGCATTGCCAGAAAACAAATAAACTGTTCTAGTTTGTTGACATCTCAGCGTGAGATTCCACGAGAGCTGGGATGGAGCCAGTATTTTAACCATTTGGACCATGTAGTTTGTGGCTTTTTTTCCAAATGTTCAGCTAATTGGTAAAACGTAGCAAAATAACAAACAGCGCGATAGAACTGAGCGGATGAGTGACAAAACGAAGGACGAGAAGGGTTTGGTTCGAGTCCCTTGTTTTTCGCCACAATCGCGCCGTTCGCTCACGCGCTACCTGTAACAGGCTCGTAGTTTGGGTAGGAAAACTACCCAGAAGCGTGCGAAGCATCCACAAAAAGTTTCAATTCTCACTAGTAAGCAATCAAATCAGATCACTGCTTGATGTGTTTCTTGCTGATTGGTGACACGCGGATCGTAGTTAAAAAATTTTTGCCTTTGATCTTGATTACCCGCGCAAATATCTAATCTTTTGCAAATCTTGCCAGTCGTCAATAACAGAAGATGAGACTTCAGTCTTCTTTTTTCCATAAGTAGAAATTGGCCACGGTCGGTTTACGTCACTGTATTTCTTTACTTTCGCTTTTCCTGAACCTCCGTGTATATCTGGAAGAGAAGTCGAAGTGCTTTCATACTGACCCAATGAAGAGAATGTTCCGCTCCTTCTTTTGGCTCCCTCGGAAAGTAAAGGAAGCCAGGGCGATAACAACTTTTTGTCAGTTATATCTTGCGTTCGAGATTCCTTGTCCAAGTCTGTGTCACTCTTCCACCGACTAACAGTAGTTTCTGGTGGAATTAAACTCCTAGAAGACAAAGGTCGTTGACTCGTGAGAGTCCCAGAGTTTCGAGTCACCTGTCGTTTTAAAAGAATCTCCTTTTTCTTGAGGAATAATCTCGCTTCTGAATTCTTCTCTTTCTCTAGCAGTCGAGCCCGTTTGTTAAACGCCTCTTGGTTGATAGCATTCTTCACAAGTAAAGATTTTGTGATGTTCTTTGACAAGAGAATGGAGGCGTCTTCGTCGTAACCATTTGAACTCATAGTAATTTAGCTGTTGGTGTATTTTTCTTATCTCTATCACTCTTATCGTCTTTACGCGCAATCGTCAAAAGGAAAGCAATCCATCAAAGGCCTTTGATTATGTTTTTGACTAAATACGGAAGCGACTGCTTGGTAATAAAAACAAAGTGACGATAAAAGAATTACATGGCGTGACGTCAGCATGTAGGTGTTGTCATTCCATTGCACTGATCACGATTTCAAACATAGTAGCGAAGTAAGCAAACTTGACAAGATTATTCACGTTTTGAAAACACCCTTCCTCAAAATTGAGCGTCATTGTCCAACTTTGAACTCCTAAACCTTTTTAGTCAGCGGGATAAATTTTCGTCCTGGAGGAAGAATTAAGGCACAAAAATAATTTATGAAGCATGTTGCTCGCAAACTTTATATTATCTGAAGTGAAGCTAAACAAATTGAAATCAAATAGTTTTAATAGTAAGCCACGTATAACAGGACTATCTACCTGCCCATGATAAAAGAAAAGGAGGCAATCGTATCCCTGTGATTCAACATAATTATAAAGATCTACGAAGATGCTCAGAACAACTCAAAAAATTCTACAGGAATCGTGTGATTTAGCAACCATGATATGTGTAAAGTGGAAAAAAACTTCTCGCACGAGTTAACCAGAAGAAATTTCTCGCCCTGCTCGTTGCCGACCGATGTCAACGTGAAGTTAGGTGGTGGTGATAACACCGCGAGGGGGTGGAAAGATAAACAAATACTGAAAACTGCACAAAAATAAGAATTTTACGTTAGAGAAAATAAACAGGAATAAACAAATACAACCTACACTTTTCCAACGTCACGGTCATTTGAACATATTGGACATTTCATGGGTTACTCAGGGTCACTCAGGGTACACCGTTTTCCCAAAGAAGAAATGTACGTTGAACTTTGTTGTACCGTCCATGAATAACTACTTTAAAAATTTACAGCTTGGCCTTTTGTTTAACGAGATTCGAAGTGATTAGTTTATTTGTTGTCTAGCATTTCATTGTTTGAGCAACCCAGCATTAATAACATTGTTCTGCTTATAATAACACTGCTAATTTCTCTGGGGTCACGTACGTACCGTAAACAAGTCAGAAAAAAATGTTATGGTTTCTCTAAGCCGTAGTGGTTAGGACCAGTCAACCAGTCATCTAATCATACTTTCTCGCCCAATTGGTGCGGAGGGGGGGGGGGGAGGGAAGGATTTTGGGAGGATCACGTGGTTTTCAGAGGAAACGGAAAGGGGATGAGTCATTGTTAGCAGGGTATAAAAGAGATGCTGTGGAAAATTGACTGCGAATGTCAAGACATAACATTTTGGATGGGATCTATACCATATTATACCAAGTAAGATTGCTTTACGAATTCAATTATTCTGAAATTTACAAATACCATTTCATGAGTTAAAGTTATGTGTTTGTTATCTGTATTATTGGGGCTTTCCCCAGTCAAGATGTTCCTTGGAATTTATTTTACTCATATAGACGTTTGCGGTCTTCCCAGCTGCACAGCATCTATCATAGGACAGGGGCGAGGGGGAGGAAACTTGGATTGATAGCGGATGCGTTTGTTGTGTTTATTCTTGCCAGTTTTGTAGTCGAAGTCTGTTTATTAAACTCTCAACGCACATAGACCTTCCAGAAATCGCCAGTAGAAGCCTCACCGACTTTCAAATCATCGCATTCAAAGCGGCCAAAATCGGGAGCGACAAACCAGTGATACTTATACCAGACGAGAAATACCAAATTTTGCAGTCTCGTTTCATTTGTTTCTACCTCCACCGAGCCCCATTTATTTAACCCTTTACCCCACTTTTGGCAGACTCCAGTTGCCTTCGATTTATCATCTTCCATCCTTACAAACGAGCCACAGGCGTCTGGTTTCTTATCTATTTGACCGCTGAAATACTGGACCACGGCTTCACCAGTGCTGTTGGCTGCTGTGGTCACGTGAAACGTACGTCCAGGATCCTGTTTTTTACAATGGAATCTTAACTGTGTGAACAGCAAATTGGATCTGAGTTCCCTCATCGCAGTTTGGCTAAGTATAATGTTGTTCCTTTGATAATCGCTGACTGCGCGGTAGGACCACAGTAGCAAGGGTTGAATGGGCACAGATGTGTTGTCTTTGACAACGTTCGCAACAAGAAGCCAGCCTCCTGAAAACCAAGAAGGATTTTTTGTCACAAGCTTATTTTATCAGTGAACCCTTAAAATCATTATTCCGACCGAGAATATCTTAATTAAACAACAGTGTCCCCAAAAAATTTTTTTCACTTGCTAAAGAAAAGCCATAACATTTTGCTTAAAAGTGGTATTACTATGAAATGAAGTTTCTTTTTTAAGTTGACTGTAAATTTAAAAAAAAAATCGAGAGAATTATGTTTAAGGTTGTTTAAGAAATGCCCCCTCCTTTATTTTTTCACCTCCATCAGTTGTCATTTCACAGTAGACTTTGAATGGGTTTCCACTTTTCTCAGGGTCGATCCAGTATTCCCCGTCCCCTTTGGACTCTCCAATGTCCCGGATGTTCTTGCATGAATTGGCAGGATAATAAGAATGCCAGCCTATTCCTTTGAAATTAATAGGAAAAAAGTCATTTCATTTTTCAACCTTTATTACAAAAATTAATAGACAGAATCAATAGACAGAATTAAATGGGTATGTTCGAGTTGTTTCAGTTTCCTACGAGAGATTAGTTTATTAAAACAAAACTAGCCCTTACAAAAATGTGAAGATTATCCTTGCCACGCTCGAATAAAAATAGTTCTTACCGATTTTGTTTTCACATATTTCTCCCGTCCAAAGCGGTTTACAAGAGCATGAAAATGAGTTTTCCTTTTGGTCAGACAGGCCGGAGCCCCCATTGAGACAGCCGGCCGACAAACGTCCCTGAAAATATACGATCATGACAAATTTCCTAAGAAACTGTTTGATGCAGATGCAGTGCACAACTAAATAGCGACCTCTTAAATACCCATTACTTAAAAATGCGTCTTACAAATGTTTTACTCCTCCCCGTAGAAGAGGCTAGGACAAAACAGAAAAACTACAAAATGATATTGACAAAAACAGACAGCAAGTTATGTGAGTACTATTACACAGGGTAGCGAGGCGGGAGAGAGTGGGGCTGGTTCATAAAATCACGAAACACGCGCGACGTTTTGGTGATCTTTGTAATCTGATTGGCTCTCATTGGTGCGATTTATTTACGAATCGCACCACTTTTTGTTCTAAATTACGTCTTTTTCCCAGTCGAAGAGGAAGTTTTACTAAAATAAAACAACCAATTGCTTGTTTAAGGAAACCAATGAAATCTCAGGATGAAATAAGAGACAGCTTTCGCAACTTCCTACAAACCAGTCCACTACTGGGACAACAAGAAATTTGTACAGACAAAAGAATTCTGCATTCGAGGAACTGAATTTTGCACTTTCAAAATGTTGTGTCGTGCAATTTTGGTCTGAAATCATACTTGTGATTTCAAAACCAATCTCGTGCTGTGCACTCGTTTGGTTTTAAAATCATACCCATTATTTCAGACCAAACTGCACTCCACTCAGTTCAATTAGCATTATTAAAAACACGTCACGCACAGATCCTTTTCTTCCCTCATTACCGTTTTAATAAAGGTCAGTTATGAATAATTAGAGTTTTGTATGGCTTGAAATCTACGGAATATCGGAATAACCCTTCCAGTCAAACATGTGTTTTAGGGATTTCCCTTTTTTATCCGACCAAGAGATCATGATTTCTTGATATGACACGAGATCGAACATTACTTTGAAATTCTTTTTGTCTCTTGAGTCTTGAACTTATAGAAATAATTACCTTCAACATCAGAGAGAAAGTTGCTCCTTCTTGATCATGAAAGTCATCACTATTTTCGTCTATAGCTTCGTGCTTGTTTAATTCACAAGTTCCTCTGCCGTTCATCTTGGGTGATATTTGGAAGTTTGTTGAGGTGCACCATGAATTTCTCAGGCAAAACTGGCCACAGGAAGTTATACTTGAAGAGTCAACTCGTTTGATAACTTGAACTGTAAGTCGTGTGTTTTCTCGCGTTGTAAAGTATGCTGAGCGAGAGAATCCTGTCACGACTACAAAGGGTTGGAGTATAGTAAACAAAATCACCTGTAACCCGTTCATCGTAAATACATCGAAATAAAACTGAATGAGTATTTGCCGCGAGGAAACACGACTCACACTGTTTGCCAGTAGGTTCACAGCAATAACTAATCTCACGGTGATCTTGGATAACATATTCATAACTTTAGCACCCGTCGTGAATCAGTCAAGGTACTAATTAGAAAGAAACCTGTCTATAGCAATTAAATGCAGAATTTTAGATGATTATTCAAATGTCTTAAGATCACAAAATTTGGGGTCTGTTCCCTCAATCTTTGTGATTCTTCAGGCTCATTCTAAAGGGAACTAACTGAAAACATCAATGATTCTTAACTAAAATTGGGGAAAAAGCATCGTTATATTGGCAAACGTGTACCTCCATATAATGCATAAAGGGGTGATTTTAGGACAACAAAAGCTGATGCAAAGTGAACTCCGATCGATCCAGTTCCTACATGTCTCCTGAATAGAAGTTTCAATAAATTGTGCAATGAATAGAAAGTCACAATTTCTGTTAAGTCTAAATCACATGCAGTTTATCATTTGATTAGATTTATTCCCCTTTATTTCCTCTATTTGGTGTCATAATGACGCCAAAACCAAGATTAGAAACAAACAAGAAAAAATAAAGGACATAATTTTCTCTTGATACAAAATATCAAAGCGATTGTTGATGGAAACTGAAATTATGAGAAAATTTTTGGCACTAAATCAACATATTAAACACGCTTCGTAACCTTGGTAATTAACTCTCTTTGATTGTCTTACAAATTCATATGTGCTGTATATCCGCAAATGCATTTGTTTTTGAAAGTGGAAACTCACCTGTTCTTTAATCAACACTCCAAGATTTATTGGTTTTCTCCAAGCTTCAATTTTACAAGCTGCAATTTCTCACTTAAAGCTCCGAACTCCACAACCAAGAAAGAGTAAATTCCAAACAGGTTCAGTTTCTCTCGACAAAGTGTATTTTATAAATGTAGTAAATCTTGCTTCTTTCTTCCTTCAACACTGAACGAATCAAAAGTTTTATCACATGAGGGCATTTTACAGCAACCAATAGAACTAAAAATCGAGAATGAAAGACGGATTTCTCGTGGCATGCATTTTATGATGGCCCATGGAAGCTAAGAAGTTCTCTAATTTTTATCTGTCCTTACTTTCACTTCGTTTCAAGTCTAGTAATGTAAATGCAACTTATTGCCGAGTTAATTTCACACCCTGACGCATGAAGCCGGTAAAAGTCGAGCTCTGCTCCACCAGGCTGCTTCTCCATCGCCCCACAGGCAAAGTCGATCCAAATTGAACATGTCTTTGACTTGACATACCGCAAGGACCTCTTTACCTAGCGTCTTACACAAAAGTAACTCGAGATCCATTTATTCAACATTGATGTGAGAATCATATTTCAATTGAGAATGTAAATTGGCCACCGTAAAGAGATTGTAAAGTTGAAGGATCCATATTACAACATTTACGTTTTGTCCGTCAATTTGAGGTTTGTGCCGGTTTAAAATGGGTATACATGAATAGGGAGAGAAAATTTCATTCATCCCGCTACTCTGGAGATTCGAGTAGACTTTGCTTTTGAATACTTTTAGTTTGTCAGATTTTGATGCAATTTACCAAAGAGAAGCATTAGAGATCAACCGGAAAAGTAAGATTGGGGTCTTTGAAGTTCAAAACGTTTACACCGTGAATGCTCATTTACTTTGTTGTGACATAAGTAGTTCAGCGGTAGCAAACTGTTTCGCTTTCCATAATTCACAGGTGGCCCAAGCTCTGTCACAGGCTCTTTCACTGTGGATTATTAAAGAGTTTGTATAGTGGTTTAGTTGGACTTGCTTTTAAGCTCCGTAAATGTAAAGTTGTGTGAAATAATCAAAGAAATAGTCTTACCTTTTTAGAGAGTAGTCTGCGTTGTTCTCCTCGCGATTTGAGGTCGTTTTGATGTGTTTTTAGCGTGACGCCCTAATCACCACCTAGTCACGTGCACAAGATACGGAAAGGGAGAAAACTTCTGTTGACACATGCTCGCCGAAATCGCTCGAAAACAGCACTTAAATGCTTTTCCTCGAATCAAAACTTCGCAGCACGAAAGCCAAATAGTTTCCCTTTAAGTTCATCGAAAAAAATCCCACAAAAGTTGGTTTGTCGGGCATAGAGTATCTACGTGACAACCTGAACGCGTCCAGCGTGTTTTGTATTCTGCCCCGCGCACAGAAATTTGAAGATAACGACTTGAAGATCGATGCTGGAAAGTGATTGAAGAGCAGACAGACAAAGCTATTTCGTCAGATGAATTTGTTACAGTTGAGCGATCTGTAGTTGAATCTGTCGTGAAGAGAGAAGAGTTGAACGTAAAGGAATGAAACTGTTCAAAGCTGTGGATCGCTGGGCACAAAAGAATGTGAAAGACAAGGGATGACTTCCAGTGGAAAGATAAAGAGACGAATTCTCGGAGAAGATATTCTTCACGGTATACGATTTCCACTGATGGAAGAGAAAGATTTTGCATCTGTCGTTTTTGATTCTCATCTTTTGAATCATGAAGAGTTCGGAGACATGATAAAACACTACAACGTTTTGAATACTCCTTTACCGTTCGTACAAGCTTGTAGAGTTTCCCGCCCCAAGCAACGATGTCTTAGATTTAAGAGGCATGTCCAAAGTAGGGACTGGAGTTACAATGGTATCCCTGACTGTATCATTCTCACTGTCAAAAAGTATATCGAGTTACACGGAGTTCGACATTTTGGTTCCAGAGGCGGGAAGTATATAGTTGAGACAGGCATTATTGATCTTACTGACTACGGTTTGCTTGTGAGTCGAGCAGGAAATCATGCCTCAGAGGAAATCTATCCTTGTATTTACGGCTTTGATGTGTTGTCGATCGTGCAATTATCTTGAAGGCAAATCAAGAATACAAGGTAAAGTCAGTAATCAAGGGTCCTAACTCGTTGTACGGTACAAAAGGGAAAACAACGGTGTAGTCCCAGGGAGTACAATTTACGTTTCGTAGTCCGGTGGATAGCCCGATTTATAAGACCAATTCAAAACAAGGACAGTTTCCTGGAATTTTGTTTTCAGTTTTCGGGTAAAAAAATCTGATAAAGTTAGCAGATCCGTTCCTGTTCACGTGGAACCCAGCCTTTTCCTATTAGGTCAATTGGTGTTGGATTAATCTTCCCGGATGACCAGGTGGGAATCCTCGTACAAACACTAATGGATATAAAACCAAAATTGAAATAACTAAGAGTGACCTATCAAAGTTGACCCAGAACATTTATTAGATGGGATTCTCATGAGTCAGTTGGAGCACGCTATGTACGAAGAATAACGCAACATAAATTTCTGGTAGCTGAATGTTGTTTTATTCAGTAGATTAAATATCCTCTATGCCTGTTTTTTGCATGCTTGTAAATTTAAAAGTTCGAAGTAAAAATTTAAAGAAAAAATAATAGAAATTCGCTGTAAGGCTCAAAAGGAATTTCAACAACAAAAAAAAATAACCGGTAAGCTTCTAAACTAGTAAACCAAGGATCCTCTCCATAAAAAGAAACAAAACTAACAAGCTCTTTCAATTTCCGTTATCTTTTCTGTTAAAATACCACTTTTTTTCCATTGAATTGTTAACCTGACATATTCCTACAAAGAAGTTATTGACCACTGTCGAAGTACATCAAAAGGAGCAAACTGAAAGCACGTTGATACCCTGTAAAGCCAGGTAATTATGAACTTGACGGTAACGTTCTATCTCTGTTATTCAGACTGTAAAACAAAACCGCCGCAGCCACCCTACTCCTGGTCTCCATCAATTCCAGATCGTGCGCCCACTCTACACTACCCCAGCGGCTTATCTGCAGTAAACAAAAAAATGTGTAATTACCTGCACGTCTCACTGATTCCAAAACTTAAAATAAAAGAAAATAGGGACCTTAAGCAACCACGACGGCAACGGCAACGGGGACGTGGAAAAACAGGAGATCTAATTGGCAGAACAATAGCTCAGCACGTGCGTTTTGAAACTTTGTACATTTCTTAGCCGTCCTATGCAAAACAACAACGTGAAATCGCCAAAATTTGCGTCGTTTGCGAACCGAAACCACGACGGCTAATTAATTTAACGCTACTTCTGTACGTCATGCTGAAGTTGAGCTGTGGCGCTGTATGAGACAGTAAGCTCGTGCAGCCATTTTTGAAATTTTGACTAAGAGTAGAAATTCATTTTTTAATCGAAATCTTCCTTGGCGTTGCTGTCCTGACTGCTTAAGATCCCTAATAATCGAGGGCGAAGGCGATACGATGTTTTCCCAAACTGCTACATGGATCTTTCAACGACTGCGCCAGACGCTCAATTTCTAGAAACAAAGTTAATCCAGACACACACAGTGAGCCTCCTCAAATAGGTAAATATGTTTGTGTCGCACGAAAGGTTCCCCCCCCCCCAAAAAAAAAAAACCAAGCCTTACCTCGCTCTTACGTCTGTTCCTTTGAATCTTTCGAGTTTCTAAGCTGATTTAAGACCGTTAAGCACATTTTTTTTCAGTTCCCCTGTTCTGCCCTTTTTATAAAGGAGGAGGTTCATTGCGCGAACTTGGGTTAGAAATTTAGAAACGAAAGTAAAAGCGGGCGCGCGAAAAATGGCGAGGTCAGTCAAGGTTCCTTGACAACCGCCGTTTTCTTGCTCACGCGCCCGTACATTTCATTACCTCACACCTTATCACAGTCTTAAGCATAAGTTATTTTTCCTACCAAATGTGCACTACTTCCTGTTTTTTAATGAGTAAATACGATTGATTTAAACAACACGAGTGAGCAGTCCATTCCAGCAATCATGCGGTAACGAATTATGGTGAAACAACAGACCTGAAATTCCAGCTCTAATCTGGATAAATTAACAGCTTTTTCCACTGTGAGGTGATTTTCGATGAGTGCCATTGTAAGAATAAACGACTTCAGTGTTTCTACAGAAAACTCGAGGCCTGTGGAAGAAAGAGGACAATTTTTATGATAATATTCAACAGAGCGTGCGTGAGATTTCCCTCTAGATCTCCATCTGAAACTTGTTTCTTAACAAGTTGCAAAACTTTAAGAGAGTATGAAAACTATTACACAGCCCATGAATATCCCCGCCAATGTCTGGATGACTACGAGTTAGAATTTGATTGTTCTGGCGCAAGTACTGGTACCCGTAGTCTTGAAAGGACTGTTTTTGGGGCGTACCCAGTCACTTCGCCGACAACCAACTTGCCGACACCATTAGTCAACTCGAGACACCTTTGGTCAACACACCTACAGTCATCTACGCCCAGCTTGCCGACAAAACTGCTATCTTTACCGACTTCCTTGATCACTTCGCTGACATACTTACCCATTAGGGACCAGCTGTCAAGTGGTGTCAGATGAGCCTTCAGTCTTTCCTCAGCATCATCTGGTATGGCTACTGCAAGAAGACCATGACTTGGTTTAACAGGCACTGAATACCTTCAAAGGTGATGATGAATAAATACATATTAAATTAAAATACATTTAAAGGTAATTAACAAGTAACCGATCAAAGAAACACCATAAATGATATGACCATGTAGTGTGAATGTCTGAAAAAGTATAGCCCTGAAAGTCTCTAATATCATAAACAGTGAGTGACTTTTGTACTGGCCGGGCACAAGACATCCTTAGCCACAGTTAAGTAAAAAATTCATTCTTCTGATCAAATTTTAACTTTGAAGCTCACTCAACTCTAATGATGCCCTCCCCTTTGATTGTCAAATTATCAGTCACTGTCAAAAATGCAGTCCTTTAAAAGGCCTACTCTGCAGCAAATGATTCCACATGATTGGCTAATTAACAGAGACTACCCCATCAGACAGTTTGTAATTACTGATATCTAAGATGATGAAGCCATAAATAACTGCAAAATTTGTGTTACTTTTTGTTGAACCATTCCATGATAGGTATCCATTCTTTTTTCTGTAGATCTACTAACTCTTCAGGTTCATCCGCAAAAAAACTGCAGGGTTTAAAAGAATACATGTGATTAACCCCTTTATACCCAACATCAGTATGCATATTCTCCATACTGTTCTCTATACATTTCCTAGAGTGCTGACAAGAAGAATTTGTTTAATAATCAAGAGCATCTTTAGTTGGTGATCATTTCCTTTATTCTCGTGACCTTAAAGTGTGATTCAGGGGTGATATCGTTAGTAGAAATTAGATGCTAGTCACTCTAAACATTAGTGATTCTAAATGACAGCCAATAGTTATAATGAACCATAACACTATTTAATTGATGGATTTATAAATACTAATTCAGACTAAAAAACATCAATATGGTGGGGATAACAATAACTGCTTTCAGTTAAAAGTACGATAGTAGACTAATATTGTAGAGATTATTACAACATACCAAATACTGTCTGAGCTCAAAAATTCTAAAATATGTGAGACTTGCTGATCATGATTTCTTGTCCGTGGATTGTCAATCACAGTGTTGCTGAGAGAAGTCTGTGAAAAAAACAAAATGACCAAACTCTAATTAAAAGTATATTATTGAAAATATTTCAAGTGATTAATTAATGATGGCTTCCTTTGTATACTAGCCTCTAACAGCTAATGTGTTAGTCAAGTTATTATTACTAATAACAAGGTTTCCAATCAGCCACAACAATATAATATTGCTCAAAGTGTTAAAAGCTGTTTAATTACCAGATGCATATTTGCTGGTTTGATGGTGTCAACCTGAGAATTCCACTCTACAGAAACTGCCATGGCTAGAGGTTTGCTTGGAACAACAAGAAGATTTCCCGCTGGTGTTTTAACCTTTTTGTTGTCCACTGTGATCTGATAACCACCTTTAGAGATATAATTATGTCTTTTAAATTCAGATAGATGGGTGTTAAATGTCAAGAAGACATTGCTTGCTGGCAGTCTAACATGTACTCAAAGCCACACCAATGTTATTTTGTAATTTTCTCAAATTTACAATTACATTTTATCAGCTGAAACAATATCTAACACAATGATGCATTAAAAAAATTACATATAGGGGTACCCAGTGTTCCTTTTGTTTCTGGTATGATTTCTGGACAGTTCGAGACCTAGTAATTATGATGCTAAGCCTCAATTTTGTTGCAGAGGTTTTGGAAACAAGATCCACTATGGCTTTAGTCAATCAAAAGAGCACAGTTGAAATGTAAAATGCATTGGAAACAAGACACAAAATGTGACCAAAAGAAAAAGATAATTTATTAAAAACTGGATCATTGGATAATGCAATTCAAGACTTTTTATTGGCTTAGCCATTATGGTATATGAGCCAATATACCATAATCTAATATCTGTACATTGTAACATCCAGTTTCTTCTTACAAAATAAAGTCGAGAAGATTTGTCTAATATCTTGAGGGCGTTTTTTTTAATAAAACAATTATTCCACTTGC
This sequence comes from Stylophora pistillata, assembly GCF_964205215.1. NCBI lineage: Eukaryota > Metazoa > Cnidaria > Anthozoa > Scleractinia > Pocilloporidae > Stylophora > Stylophora pistillata. The sequence continues at coordinate 9,392,213 of NC_142528.1, read as the reverse complement.
GCTTGTTGAATATGAGATGATTATAGCCAACGCGATGCTACGCACCTCATTGGCTATCTATCATCTCATACCCAACGCGCGCTAATGGAATAATTGTTAAATATTAGATACTGTACATCAAATGTTTAAACAAAATTACTCAAAAATATTTTTAACAAGCTGAATTTTGTAAACTGAGAGGAATATGAAAATGTTACCTCCAGCCTCCTGGATACCTGCTCTGTTATAAAACCGTTTCCTTTCTGAAAATTGCACAGTAAACATAACATGAACAAATTTTTCACCAAGTGCAAGATAGGTGCCTAAAACTTCTGGTGGCTTCCATTCAAAATTGGCAGCCAGCTCCTTAATAGAGACACCACAACCCAGACACAAATACAAGTAAAGAAGAAAAGACAAAGATCTATCTCACTGTTATGACAAATGGAGGGGGGTGGGGGATTGGGGAGGGGAGGGGGGCAGTGAACCATTGATGACCAATTACATGTTTTAAATGATTCGTTTCTTGCAAAACGAACCAAAAACATGCTCCACTGATTCAAGTCTAGGAAAACTTTGCAACACTTTAAGATGCAGGAGCATATGCCTCTGTTGTCAAAAAGCCTGTGGATTGCTTGCACGCGCTGGAATCAACAATACCTTGTCACTTGGGACAATCTCATGTTCATGTTTCTGAACACGGCCTGGAACTACCTCATTTCTACAAAAGCCGACCGTTGAAACAGCCGCACGCGATTATGCGCGCTCACCTCGAAAAGAAGACAAGTTTCTTTTGACTGTTCTTGCGTGTATCGTCGAATTGCATCGTTGGGATGTAGAAATCTGACTATCGAGCAATAAAATTTGTTTTATAATAGGAGAGACTCCGAATCTGAAAATCCTAGGCATAATTATAGTAACTGGATCCACAAAAATCAGACATTAGATATTCCGAGATGTTCGTCCGCCATCTTGTTCTGGCTAAGAAGCCAAGCCTCAAATTTGCCCAGACCTCTTAAATAAACTCGCGGGAAACGTGCGCGAAGAATGCATGTAGGGTTGCAAATAGTGCACACGGTACGACTGATCAATATGGCATAAGATCTGTAGGTTGACGATAATGGAGACAGCAGATAAGGTGTAAAATCTTTTAAAAGAAGCTGAACGCAGAGCCTTTCTTGACAAAAACTCCTTTAGGAGCAGATGTCTTTTTTAGCTTGTGTAATGATCACATTCATTATGTATAATCGTACCTTCTCATTTTAATAAATAGTGATAAAAAGGAGGTAAAGCATGAAAGTGTGAGAATTAAAAGGACAGTTTTAGATAACATGTTTTGCTAGAAACTTCCCTCTCATTTCCTTTGAAATCTTGTCGTAAATCTTATGATTTTATCCTTTACCTGTGATTTCGCCTGTTAGGCTCGCGTCTGTTGAGTCCTATTTTTCTGCTTTTAATTAGGAATTCATCACCAAAATGAGTCTTATTTGCGCGATGGTAAAAACCCCTTTTTAACATCAAAGATTCAGACTCATCGTTTAAGGCAGAGGCGTTCGGTATCTCCAAAATATTATACTCCTCCCGAAACGACGGAGAGTATTACAGTTATAGTATCATAGTGAAAATTCTCGCATTCTTAATGCAGTTACTGACATAGCAATAAATATATGAAACACACCATTTAATTGTGAGAGGTCTTCATTTAATTTCAAAAATAATTTTGAAGTGATGGACATCATATACATGCAACACAGAACAATTGTACATAAAAATCGTAAGTGAAATTCTTTCCCAAATTTTGATGGTTACACCGTAACCTTTATTTGCGTCAAAATATACAAATAGTTTTATTTTGAACTATTTTATACAACTAATGTGAACGCACGTAAAAACGCGTAGTGTAAGAATAATTTAAAAAAGAGAACGAATAGAAAATTTGAACAAAATATTGCTATTTGATACAACATCATAATAAACTAAAACGAATTTAAAATCTCTTCTAGGGAGGTAGCTTTTGTTATCTCTTCGACTGCAACGAATGATTCTTTTTATCATTAACGTCTCCTGACTTCGGACACCAGCCTGTCTCAGGATAAAGTAGGCAATGGATTGATTTAAACCTGAAAGGAAACAATGAAGAAGTAAGATAAGTTACAGACAGCACATACGTTATAAAAATGTTGACCTGTGGATAATAACAGAAACAACATGATCCTTTATTTTGCTCTGTGATTGGTCAAGAAAACTCGCGCCATTCTCTCGACCAATCAAATGCAAAATAACACGATTTGGTCACCTGCGTTTTCCCGCGCTTTGGGTGTTTTGTCTTTGCGTTCTTATTGGCTCTTTGGGGAATATTCCTGTCTTCTGATTGGCCGTTTTGATACTTTTGGTTTTGGTTTTTCAGTCCAAAAGCGCTCTTATAATTATCAAAGTAGCAGCAAATCGTACCGCGTTGGGTCCTGTTCCTGGTCAAAAGGTCCAGCTATATTGACTCGATTGTATCTGCCACCGATATAACCATGACTAAAACTAATCTGAAAAGACAAATAAAGAAAATTAAACTAAAAAAAACAACATTGAAAAAAAAAAAGCTGATTTTAGCTCAATAACTGAAAATCATGTTAACGGTTCTTGATTTTGCTCAACCAAGAAACTCTTTTCTTGATAATTACAAATACTTTACCTGTTCCTTAATTTCGCTTTGTTGTATGCTTGGAAGATTTTCAAGGTGAGAATGAAAAAGATCCAGTCTTGTCAAACTCACGTTAAGAAGAGATTCTGCAAGAGAGAAAGACATCGATACTTCATTAGTGACTGCTCCGAAGCAATTGTGAAAAAGAAATATTGATCACGAAAGGAAAAATAAGTTATTGTTACTGTAAGTGTTGCATGATGATGATGATGATGATGATGATGATGATGATGATGATGATGATGATGATGATGATGATGATGATGATGATGAAAATATTTTCCTTGCAGTAGCTTACAAATTTAACCCGTTTTGTTTGGGTCATGCACAGCCTGTCTGACAATTTTGCCCTGGCCACAAATATGTTCCAGAACCCTGGAAACCACGTCTTAGAGAGACCATGCCCCGGACCCCCTTCGAAGGGCCTATTACTTTGTAACAACATGCTTGCCACGTTGGTATAATTCAATTTTGTTGCCTACTCAGTTGACGCCATACAGCTATTAAATTTTCTAATGACTACCCTAATTGTACCAACCTGCAACTAACAAAACCTAGAATTCTTTTCTCTCACTCACCACTAATAAATCCAATGGTGCAGTCATCTGGAACTTTAATCCGCTCACAGCTCTCTGCAAACTTGCCATCACTAGACAGACACAAACTCAGAGTCAAGACGGTATGAAAGGTGACAGTAACGATGACATAAACCTAACAACAACTTTCACAGACGGTTGAATCGTTGCACTGCGTTGATAGGCAATACCTCAGGCCTTTTTTTTCTCACAGTACCTATCTCCACCCCTACTAACAGTTTTAAAAGCCCCCCCCCCTGAACCGTTAGAGAGCACGACAAAATGCAGGGGGATGAACTAGGATGGATTAGCATACCTGATATGAGGGCTCATTCTCGCCACTAAGGCATGGCTCAAACAAAACCCTGCCCCACCAGTTGCAAACCAAAATTTCTTTCTCTGCAAATTAAAAGAAGAGCAAAAAGTTGATAAAAGAATACCGCGAAGACTCTATTGGCCGTGTATACAATACATCATGACTTTATTAGTAGAATTCATTTTTTTAGCATTATTTATACTTACGTTATATCCATCTAATCTATCCCAGGCCTGAAATAAAAGAAAAAACAGGCGTTGTATATCACGTTCTATCATGAAGAACAAAGAACGCTGAGGACGATTCAAATTCACGAAACGAAGGGTACACAAGTCTGCAAGACAATATGGACTGGGATCCATATTCGAAAGCCACAGTGATTATATACTAAACATGCAACAGCAGCATTATCTCATCATCGCCATCAATACCTCCATCGCTTTCGTCAGACTTGGTCTCCCAAGGTACACATCCTCGAGCGGGTTGAAATTTTTTAGTGTTTTCACCAGTGTATGGACATTGACGTAGTTATCGTCGTCAAAATGGCAGAACCACCTTTCGAAAAAAAAAAAGAAACAGTTAACAGTACGTCTAGAGATGATACAGTGACAAACGCTTACAAAAAAATCTTCATGTCTTCCCTGACGCGAGCTTACAAATTTTAAAACGTCTGCACGTGTCGGGTCAGTTCGGTTTTCTTCTTGTAAAAAAAAACCCTCAATGAAGCGAAGATGATCGATTTGAAGACAAAAGGAGATAGTCAAAGAATCTGATTGTGGGGGGTCAAGGGTAACAGCTGCGGGTCGTGGTTCATTTGACACAACTTATGGTTAAAAGTTCAAGCTGGTTTCATCTCTTTAATCAACACCGGTGACCTAAGCTGGCACACTGGGCCTCCGTAGGAATGTTACTATCCGGCCCAATGTCGCGCGGTCAGCGAAATACGAGGATTAGTTTATTTAGGATTGAATGGCCACTATGAATGAACATCTAGAAGTTCTTTTTTTGGGGGGGGGAGGGGGAAGAAGGGGTGTGTGGAAGGGGGGAAGAAATTCAGAGAATCGGGAAAATCCTCGCTAGTGGTTTCGGTGCAAATATGATTCTTACTTTGTGTTGAAGTCCTTAACAAAGAAATCGAGCTCGGCCTGCATCTTGCAACAAAGTTTTGCCCTAGGCAAGAGACAAAACAATAGTTTAAGATGTAACTGAGACTACAGTAAATCACTGAAACACACAAAAATAGAAGAACATCAAAAAATATTATTTGGTTCGCCATGACTATGGGAACATCACGTTGCCTCTTTTCAAATTACAGCTTAGAAGACGTCCTTGATAAGCACACACACACACACACACACACACACACACACACACACACACAAACAAAAACAAAAACAAACAAACAGTTTCTGATATCTCATAAAAGCAAGTTAGAACATCAAACTTGAGGATGATGTTGAGCAACTATGGAAAGTGGCATAGGTCTGCAATGTGTGCGAACTGTTGGAACAATGATGATGGCAAATGCTCAAGCTAATTGAGAGTACCTTTGGTGCCCTGTTTCACATGCAGTCTTGATAAGGTGGCCTCCTGTAGTGATCCAAAACGTGAATATTTACTAACTGACAAAAAACTTTGCAACAAACAACATCACATCACATTGTAACATTAGGACTAACAGTGTTAGCAATAAAAGTTAGCAACAATTTATATTTTTCTCTGCATAATTTCATAAAACTACTCCATAACTGAAATTGAACAAAAAATCCTTCATTCTGTAATTCTTCCCCTTTTTTTTTCAAGGCCAGAGTGCCCTGCTACTGTCAAAAGTCTTCTCCAAAAAGATCTATTTGTTGATACAGTTTACAACCATTAACACGAAAGCATTTCTGTTACTTTGAGTTCATCCACCCTTCTTACCTAAACTTTCATTTAATTTGCTGTCTTCACGATCTGTGAAAAAATGAACCTGTAAAATAACAAAAGAAACAAAGTTAAAAAAAAACTATTTAAACAATGTATGATGAAAATCTTATGCTCAACTTGAAAAATCAAGATCAGCAATGGTGGTTTGTACACCTTTGACAAGTTAAAGTGAAAACTCATTGATTGTTCTACAAAACCTTACAGAGTTTCACAACCTAAAAATTAAAATCCATACCCGGCAACCTCAAGACTAAAGAGCAATTTAATTTTTCAGGGCTCAACACTAACCATAGACAACTAGCCGCAGACTGGTAGAAATTCAGTTTTAGATAGTGGTTTTCCATTTCCAGCAGCCAGTTTGGTCAGTAAACAAACTGAAATTGTTGTGACATCTAAGTTGTCACTAGCCACTTAGCTAGTAGGTTGAAAAGTTAGTGTCAAGCCCTGTTAAAAGAATATACCCTTTCACACTACTATGAATAAATCATTGAGCAGAAGCCCTATAGAAGGACAAATTCCCCTGAGACCTTCACCCACCCTTATATTAGGTTCTCAAAACTTTGACTCATTTGCAAACTGAAATACACAGTAACAGTCTGAACGGATGCAAAAGGAAAGAAAGCAAAAAAAAGCCATGCTTAAAATCTCCAAGAAATGGTCAGCGAGAACTTCCAAAAATGTCAGTTACATTACAACTGTCTAACTCGTATACTCTATTCTTATCTCAATCTTAAAATTTTTATAAATACATAGAACTATTGGCAATTTTACAATAAAAAGCAGATTTAATCTTGATAATTTCAGTTAAATCAACAAGCCTTTAATATTTTAGTTACCCCTCTGTAACAGTTGTAAAAATCTGCATGTTAAGATTGTAGTTAAGACTGAACACTCTTGTTAAGTTGTTAATATTCTTCTGTAGAACCTGGATGCTCTTCTTGGTTGCTTTAATTTGATAAATTCTTGTTTAGCTTGTGCAGTTTCTAAGCAACCAAAACACTACCTATCAATTTTAACTTTTGGTGATTAAACCAGTTAAAGCAGGTTATGGCACTTACATATGTAAAGTTTGACTTATTAATCTATGAAGAAGATGGTGAATTATGTGTAAACTGCAAGAAAATTACTAAGGTCCCACAAATTTTCAGTAAATCATAGTTTCAATCCTAATTAGAAGAAAACTATTCTTACTTGGCATTATTCCATTCAGTTTAGATTCCGCAGTATAAAAATTAACCAGCAAAAAGATTTTGGTACATGCCAAACATTTGTTGTAATTTGGGTAGGTCTTTAATCTATTCTTTTTAATAGATGCAGCATAAGAAAAAAACTGTATTTATATTGAAATTCCCCTCCCCATTTATTTGGCATGTTTAGTTTCAAGATTTTGCAAGAGCTATTTTAATTAAAAACATATACTCTTTCAAAACATTCTCATTTTACATTTATCTGATTGCAATGGAGGGTCTGTCTGATAGATCTTTATCAATAATTAAACAAACTTGTAATTAACACCCCAAATAAAATGCCATTCAAAACCACATAATGAGTTTGAGAAAGGGTGACACCAAAGAAAATATTAATTAATTGACATCTATATGAAAAGCTTTTTTGCCCCTTATCTTCTACGAAATACTTTTAGCTTATAGGATTATTGGGACACCCTGTTTGAGAATGCAAGACATTATAAGCTGATATAGACAAGTTCCTTTAAAAACAAGGTTAAAAGCTTCATTTAGGAAATATAAAATAATTAATTCTAATGAATGTTGAAAGCTGCTCAAAACTGTTTTTCCACTTATCATAGACGCGTGATTTATTAAAAAAAATTCAATTAATATCGGCATGGTGACCCTTATGTTTGCAAGATGACCTCAAGATTAAATCGGTTTGTAGTTACTAGAGATTGTATTTCGTGTGCTAAATAAAATAGATTTGTTTTTTAACTTTGAACAAGAAAAGGTTTTCTCCGGGGTCACATCTACAAAACAAAAACGTACCTCTTCAAATGATGGGTATTTAGATAAGAATGGCTACTAGATTTTGATTGTTCGAGCGTAGACAGTATGTTCGACTAAGATAAGCTATTTTTTTTATCGTAGGTACCAATCAGGGCGGTTTAATAGATTTAGCAAATGAAATTAAATCGTAAATGGTAACATCAGTTGGCTTGCGAGGAAGGAAGAGTAATGTAATGCAGTTAGTACCCTCTTCCAATCTAATCTCACCTGTTTTTTAGCATTTTGAAACCATGTGTCAACCAAGAGTGTAACGCGCGCTTCGTGGTAATCACTTGTTGTCTTGATTGATATAAACACATCGTCTAGCTCTGTGAGGTTATGCGATTGTCTAAGATTTTCTGCTCTCAATTCGTGATCAAAAGTAGTCTTCTTTCTGACAGACTGATCAACAAATATTTCTTTTCCTTTGACTACTTGACGGCCGCTTATCGTTGTTGAAAGGTTAATAGATTGATTTCGTTCGTTGACACGCAAAGGGTTGTAAAGATTCCTTCCAGACATTCGCGGAAAATCTGTTGATTTAATTTCCTTAATTAACAAAGTTTCGGCATAATCTGTACCCTCGTCCTTCCCATGAGCATGCTCTAGTTTTGAACGTGCGATAAACATATTAATTTCTTCCAACTGATGGCCACCTTGACTCTGAAGTCGCAGACGTGAACGTATCTTTGTGTTTCTCTTTCTAGTCCTCGTCTGCTCGATTGGCGCGAAATTAAACTCTCCATGCAGGAAAAAGGCGAGCATTACTTGAGCAACGACAGCGAGAGCAACCCAGACAAGCAGTTTTCTGCATTTTCTTCGTGGAGGGAACATTTTCTTTCAATTAAACTTCAAACTTGAGCCCAGCAAATCCATCGCAGTCGCTGGCTTCAATTAAGCTGAATTGATAAGAAACGGATTGAGGTCCGCCAAAACCATTACAGACCCCATTGCTATGCTGTAGGCGCTAATTCTTGTTAAAACAAGTCAATTAATATCATCAAAACTTTCCTGAAGTCAAAGATCAAGAAAAACACCAGATGGTGAGGTTGATAACTTCAACGCGTAACACACGAAAATCAACACAGACCTGATTTCCCTTCCAGCGACACAAAATGTCTTTCAGGTCGTTAATTAATACTCGATAGACAGATATTTGATCTTAAGCGTCTTATTTTTCGCCTTATATCACATCAATCCATAGCAGATGTTTGAATTCTTTCCACGCATCGAAAATTCTATAGTAACAGGAAATTCGAAACTCGAATCACGCTCAGAAGTATTGTTCAACAAAGAACCGTCTTCTCAATGCAGATTTCTCTCTTTCGATGCAACTCCTTGCCCAGAGAGGTCGAAACGGTTTGAAATTTTACCGCGCTTTCTTGTCAATGAAATACTGAGGTCCACCAAGAAATAACAGGTGGCATAATTCTCCCCTCAATCTGTCACGAATATTCTTTCTCCGCGACAGCAATTTTCCACTAAGTAAAGGAGGGTAGGTCAGTTCAAAATTTTAACTCAAGACACGTATGATAAGAGAGTGAATGAACTAATTTCAAACCAAATTGAGGACAAAATATAGTTATGACCGTGATTCGAAATCACTTATTTTTCCAAAGCTAATTAAAAAATGATTTTATATCTTGTGCTTGTGCTACCGTCCTCCCCTCCCCAATGTATGATTATTCGCCAGCGGTTCAAATTTCTCACACACGCGCCACATTACGATACACACGTGCCATTTTGTTCCTATCAAAGATGGAGAAAACCGAAGGTTTGAAGCGCGAGAATCGAAAAGAAAAGAAACAAAAAAAGAGGAAACAGGAAGACGTGGACTCCAATCAGGAGGAAGAAGACTTGCTCGGTATGATTGCACAAAATTTCCTACAAGATTTTCCACTATAGTACATTCACAATATAGCAAGTTTCATTTCTTTCTTTTTTTCACGTCTCGTCACATTTTATCAAAATTATACTTAAGTATAAGATTGTTTTACTATGTTCTTTTGGTACAATTTTTTTCAACTAGGTGATTTTTGTAGTGATGTTTCACCGGATATTTTATCGGCCATTCAAAGCATTTGCACTTGCCTCGGGATCGGTGGTCTCTATAACGCAAAGAAAAGGTAAATACCTACGACACTTCATCTAGACGATAAATGACAGAACTAACCTAGGAAGTGCATTACGAGGCACTTACGAAAGCTGTGTGGACGAGGGGCTGCCCCTGCCCTCCCGCGCTAAGCAGAAAATAATCCTTGGCTTAAATAGGTAACTTTATCAGTCTTGTCACACAACCTGTTCATGTTATGTCACGGTACAGGACAAGATCAGAACGAAGAATAAAAGCATGATGGTCTATTTAATCAGCAGCTCTGTAAATATTGACTCAAGTATAATGCATGGTGCATCTACAAATATTTGGCATGCATAAGATAATTGAACTTGTGAAGGATTAAACTGAAACAAAATGCCCCACTACTACTGGCTTCCTTAAACCAACAACTAACTAACAACATGGTACAATTTGCATTTCTGTGTAATGTGCGGAAATGTCTAAAAATTAAATATGCATTAGACAATTCTAAGGATCAAAGTTCTAGTCTAGCAGGGAATTTAAACCATTCTAATTATGTATTTAATCATCACATTCAGTTGGTAGTTTGGGCTGAGTACAACATTTAATACTGTGTTTTTGATTTCTCTTATTTTTAACAGAAAAGTAGAATCAAAAGGTGGTGTATTGGAAACACTTAAGGAAGGTATATCAAGTGCCACATCCCTGCTCAATGTATTCAAAAAAGACACAATGAATATATGAAATTCATATATCTGAACTGCAGTTATAGAAACGTATTTTTGCACGATCCTTGCAGTAAAGAGCACTATTTAAGCAATAGGGAAAATCAGACCTGAAAAAATTCAGGCCTGTACAGGATTTGAACCACTCACCTCTGCGATACTAGTGCAGCGCTCTACCAATTGAGCTAACAAGCCAACTGGGAGCAGGTCATCAAATTAGTCCAACATAAACCCATAAGATGATAAATCAAACACAGTGAAAGAGCCACCCACCCAGTGGAATGTCCATTGCTAAATTATTTATCTGTTTTTTTTTATTTATTTTATTTATATCTGAACTGCAGTTATAGAAATGTATTTGTGCACAATCCTTGCAGTAAAGAGCACTATTTAAGCAATAGGGAAAATCAGACATGAAAAAATTCAGGCCTGTACGGGATTCAAACCAGAGGTCAGTGGTTTGAATCCTGTACAGGCCTGAATTTTTTCAGGTCTGATTTTCGCTATTGCTTAAATGGTGCTCTTTACTGCAAGGATCGTGCACAAATACGTATTTAAAAGATAAAAAAAATCAAGCGGATAGGAGACTGTTTGGTGAAAGGGGAATCTCATGGTGCCTTTAACTTTTAACTCCCAAGATCTGATTGTTAATTCTCCCTCTACCTGCTTCACATTTCCTTGTAAAGTAGTTATGGGAATTTGATGTTTGATCAAGATAATAAATTTACCTGATGAGTCTGAGTATTCTCACTACCTGTTTACTAAATAATGTGTGGATATCATAGGGAGAAGTTACATGTTTATCACTTTTGGGAATAAAAGGCTTCAGAAATTTTTGTTGTCATAAAATTTAGGTCTGTTCTTGAAAACTCACCAAGCTCTGAAACGAGTGTCATTTATAGTGCATTTTGCATTAGTATGCCAGAAAGTTTGGTATTTGGTGCAATAGCCAAGGGTTTTAAGTGAAAATGTAGCAAGAGTCATAGCTTGGTGCCATCACTCTGATCACTACTGTATGAAATGTTTTTATCTGTAAAAGCTGTTGTATTGCAGCAACTCTAACACAACATTTCCTGATATAATGTTATGTTTAGTCCAGCCTTGAAATGTAAAGCAGAGTTTTTTGACATCTTACAAGTCCAAGATTTTTCCATTTATTACCCCAAGAAAACAAACCTTGGACTATGAGATGCAACCGGTTTTAGATATTCATAATAAGTAAATATTATATTTTATTTTTATCATTTGCAGAATGGAACCCCTCAGATGAAATCAAGGCACTGCCCTTCGAAATGAAACAGAGGTATACTTTGGGTATTTTCTCAATACCTTGCTCATTTGCAGGGGTTTCATTAAGAGCCGGGCACTAGGCAAATTGACCACTGGACAAATTGACCAAATTGTACGGTGGCCAATTTACCATCTCAACTTTGTTGATATATCCAAATTATCTAGTTGTAAGGACAATTTTGCCCACCTGGTTTGATGTATTTTTTTCCCACCTGTGAAAACCAGTTACCCTCCTGCTCAAGACATTAATAGAACCCCTGCATTTGCTCACTGCTAAATGATAAATTTTGGTTCACTCAGTCAATACTCAGATCTTTTACGTAAAATGACAATTAGAGAGTTATATTATTATTTAGGGGAAAATGTGTCTAAGTTTAATCTACAAACAGTGTGTTAAAAATGTGTAATCTTGTTTTTAATAACTTGTAACTTTTATTCTTTTCCTGTTTCTTTTTTGTCAACAGATATGCGAATAAAATATCAGAGGAATCCTTCAAACTCTTAGCATTGATAAAAAAAATTTCATTTTTATTCAAAAATCTTCATGAAGGTACTTTGCTTAATATACACATAACCCAACAGTAACTTCATGTATTCATAACTAATAATGGTGAATTAGACAGCTAGATCATGAGAGTAATCTCTGTGTTCAACTGTACTGCGACTTAGTTGAAATTTGCTGCTGCAAGGATAGAAATGATTGGTTAAATAACTTTGATTCAAGACAACAAGTAATAAGTTTTATTTGCCCTTATTGCTGGTTGATTTTGAAAAACATGTACCACAACTTTGTACTGTGATTTCTCTCTCTTAATCTGAGTTGAAAAACTAGATAAATGGGCATGGTGCAAACTAAAAGCTTTTTTTAAGGGGATCAACATATATTGTACCTACATGTACATGCAAGTCCAACTGTCATCTCTTGCTACATGTAGTAATGTGAAAACCAGTAGCCCTCCTGCTGAAAATGTTAATGAAACCCCTGCATTCTGCATTACTTACAGGGAGAAGTTATATGAAGGATATTACGATGGATGTCTTCCTCAAGGTTCAGTCATTGATTAAATATCAATTTTTGTTATTTAAAAACATCACGCAAATGATGTATCACAGAATCTGAATTAATATTAGATTGTTGGGATAAGTAATTTTTAGGCACACTTTAGCCCAAAGAATGTCTAGTGTCAAAGTTCTCCCTGCTATATCATTCCTGAATCATAAATTATTCAACTCAAGAGAATTAACGGAAATGATCACCATGTCAACTAAAGTAGCTCTTGATTGTTAAACAAATTCACCTTGTCAGCACCCAAGGAAATGTATAGAGAACAGTATAGAGAATATGCATACTGATGGTAGGGCGTAGAGGGTGAAAGGTAATTTCAATGGGTAAGAATGCTCTCTGGAATTACAAAACTTTGTCAATGTCACAATTTCTTATCAGGGAGGGTACCAATAGATGGTGGTTATAAAAATCATGGTTCTGGAGCAAAATTTTCCAACACTTTGACCTCAGTTACAGTAGGCTCACCATTAATAAACACTTCTTCATTAAACTGCACTGTCTTCTCGGATAGGGACAAATAAATGGAGGTCCCGTCTCCTGCAGGGTTAGGGGTAGGAGATGTTAATTTCCCATGCACGAGATTACTGTGTGATGGATGTCCTCCCCTGGGGTGGGATGGGTGGGTTACAAAGGGGTTAGGTGTCAGTTGGGACAAAAGTTCTGTTCCTTTCTCCTGCCATTCCCATGGTGAATAAATTAAATTCTAAATTCTAATTTTTGTGAATATTTTCCTTTATATGATGTTTTTTCTTCTTTTTGTGAACAGGATGTGAAAATAAAGCCATCCCTGGCTCCACCTGACCAGTACATCAAAATTGGCCTATGGAGACAGGTTATGCAGGTTAACCAACAGATTTGCCAAGAAATGGAACTACTAGACAAGAAATTAGAAGAAAATATTTCCCAAGACAACTCGGAGGTCCTTAAAAATAATTGTCTTTGTTCTTTATTCTCCTTTTTGTTTCTGATAATACTACATGGTATATATACCATTGCATGCATTTTACAGGAAAAAAAAAAAACACAAGGGGTTAAAATGAATCTAGTAATTAAGGGATTTTATTATTGCATTACAAAGCATGATTGTGAGACAGGCTTGAATGTCTTTTTTTCGTGTCTCTCTGCCAGTCTGTTGGTCCGTCTTTGTCTTACTGTGGTCTTTGTCAGACAATCTGGTCTATCTGTCTGTTAGTCTGGCCTGTCTGTGTCTGATCTAGCAGTCTGTAACAGTCAAGTTAGTCTGTTGGTCTATAAGTCTATTTTTTTTGCGTTTCTTCCCCTATCTGTCCGTATGTCCAGTTGTCTGCTTCATCTGTAGATCAGTCTGGTCTGTCTCTGTCTGTGGTCTAATCTTTTGGTAGATTTTAATGAATCATTTTCCAATTTCGTACTTTTTTCAAGGAGGATGCTCCAATCAAATTTACAGAGAAAAATGAAGACAATGAACCTACCATGAATGAGGTTAATGAGTAAAACCATTTATCTGTCATTTAGTTAGTGTATCTAATACTTTTATAATACATACTCTAAGTCTAAGAGAGGGCACATCTGCAAGCGAAGTTACCTTTGTTTGTTGTTAATGTGTAATTTTTCAATTTTATTATTTTGTCCTTTGTTTTGGACTAAAATGTAAATTATTACTGCGTTTGCCAAGTGGGAAAATTTATCCATTTTCCTGTACAGAGCGAAGGGAAAACAAAGTCTTTCCGTGACTATTATATGGAGATGGCAACCTCCAGTTTTGGCGATGATTTGGATCGGCTTCGACAGGTGTGTTCCTTGTGTGACTATTATTTTTGTTATTTCGGTTAATCGTTTATATAGACTTTGTATTCAAGGTAATAGAAACTAAATCCTATCCGTCTTTAAAAGGAAAAAGGGGTGGTAGGCTGCACTCTGACTTTTCCCAAATCAAAGCGCTTATGAGCTCAGTCACTTAACGATCCATTGATGAAATTCAAGTTGCATTTTTATGTTCCTGTTTTTTGTAACATCCTAGTGAGAGATCAGTAATTTTGTTCATATTTTTTACGTCAACTGAAAAAAAAAAAACCTGAGTTGAAAGGTCGTCGCAAAGTGTACGAGAGCCACCTTAATTCAATTTTAACTAAAGAACTGTGTTTAAGGTTACAGATATGAGTTGTGATACTAATAAGTTTTGAAACGAAAACCTAATGGCTATACCAGAACACAATTTCTCAATTGTTGTACTTATGTTGGGAACTTTTCTCTTATTTTAGGAGGGAAGCTTGGATTCAAGAAAAGTTGAAATGCTAATAAACTGCTTGGAAACTGGTAAGGACATTTGGTCTGACTTGGAGAAAAAATTGCTCCAGTTCACATGAACACGCACATGAAAAGTTAGGATTGAAGCGGATTCTCTGGGATCTGGCGGCCTTTATACCAAAAAGGGAGGTCAAGTCGAGGCAAAACCGTCATCAATGGAGTTGTCTGTTTGTTCAATTGTTGGTTGGTTTGTGTGTTTGTTTGTTTGATATCACATTGGTTGTCATATCGATCGACCAGATCACTTAAAGCTGTAGCAGCAACAAACACAAGCCTGAGGGAGTGGGTGAAAGGAAACACTTGTCAAGACTTGGATTACTGCTCGACTCGCGATTCAGGACACGAATTAATTATTATCATGAGATCACTACAGCCTTGTTTGTAGTATGTTTCAGGGAACAACATTTACTGGGAATGTTTTGAGGTTTAGTAACCGCTTTTGCAAGATACTGTCATTTGCAAGATACTGCCTCGCGATTAGCTCAATGGATAGAGCGCTGGACTGTTGTGCGGGAGGTCGAGGGTTCGAGCCCCGGCCGGACCAACACTCAGGGTCTTAAAAACATTGAGAAGAGTTTGCTACCTTTCTATAACATCAAGAAATGGTTAGATATTCTAGTCTTCTCGGATAGGGACGAATAAGTGGAGGTCCCGTCTCCTGCAGGGTTAGGGTAGGAGACGTTAATTTCCCACACACGAGATTACTGTGTGATGGATGTCCTCCCCTGGGGTGGGATGGGTGGGAGGGTGGACTAGCACGAATGGTTCCTATGTTCCTTTCTAGTCCTTCCCCACTGCAAAACTTAATGCAGTGAAAATGGACTAAATTAAAATTAAATTTGACCACAATTGCCAGAATCCCGTAAATGTTTACCTCCTCGTGCGCGTGAGGACCATGAGTACTTTACCTACATTGAATTTATTGAATCTTTCTTAAAGAAAAAAATTGGGGTAAACTTTACGACTTTGTTGTGTCAATGGATTATTCCATTTATTTTGTTATTTGTCTGAGGCAATTATGGTTAGGTAAAACTTATCAGCAATTTTTTATCTCTTAGCTCGAAAGGATTCACAATCATAACGTAAAACTGACTTTTCTCTTGCTTGTCATGGCTAAATATTCCTAGATTTCGCGAGATTACTTTTTAAGCAAGATTAAAATATTTTACTAAAAATCAATGAAGGAAACTGACCCCGTCTCACAGACGTACCGTTATTGTTACCCCCGTCACGGAAGTTGAATCTTACTCCTTCGCAATCAATAACGACTTTCCCTTTGTCCCCGTAACACGAATTTGGGCCAGTGACAAACGATTTTAACTTGTATATCTTATTCGGCTCTAAACAAACTGGTTTGTCAAACAATACGTCAAAGCCATAAAATTGATTGGTTTTGTCCATCCCTGCTGAGTAGAATCCAGTCTGATTTGCGAGAGATGAGCCATCCGAGGTATCCTTGACTTTAGTAAACACCGTGTATTTTCCTCCTTCTGTCCCAAAATGCTGAACTCCTTGTAAATTTATGCGCTTACTGACAAAGAACGAAACACTATCAGACATACCGCGAGTGTACCCCCATCCGGTGTCATAAGATTGAGGTACAATCGTTGTAAATCTGTTACACCGATGGACATACTTAAGGCATCGAGCTCTTGAAACATGTAAGAATGAAGCAGATGATGTTGATGTATCCTCGCAGAATTGTTTCATCAGTTCTTCAACCTCTTGCGTGTTAAGGATGTGAGAATTTAACGCAACTGTAACGAACTCCTCTTGCGACATTAGTGGAAACCGTATTGCTTTTACGATTTCCTCTCCTAGAATTCGTCTCTTTGCCTGTCCATCAGGGAGGAACCCCTTTCGCTGGCATTCGTTGGTGGCCCAGCGATCAACAGCCTTGAATAATTTCACTTCTTTCACATTGAGCAGTTCTCTTTTCACGACAGATTCAAGTAAAGATCGCTGAACCGTCACAAATTCATCTGACGTCACAGCTTCTTCGGTCTGTATCTCAATCACTTTCCAGCATCGATCTTCCAAATCTTTATCTTCAAATTTTTGAGCTTGGGGCAGAATACATAACACATTGGACGCTGTCAAATTGTCTCGAAGATATTCTGCACATTTCTTGGCGAGTGAAGGCACCATGTATTTATTCGCTAAGTACAACACTTGCATCACATTATTTCCACTTAAATTCACTAGGTCACCGTACAAGAAACGAAACAACTCCAACAGACTCTCGCACTCACAGTCAGGCAGTTCAATAGAGTCTTTAGTCTCCGCCATTTGACCATAGAACATGGCAAAGAACACAGGACTACTGATTGCGAGAACAAACTTGTGAGCCGGGATCACCGTTTTAATTCCGTCTTGCTCTGTCGACACGGGAACAACAAACTTCACATCGCTTAATAACTCGTTGTTGAAAATAAACGTAGTTCTCTGTGCGACAGTTGATAGTTTTGTCTGCCAGTTTTCTTCAGAAACAGCCATCGTCACTTTCCGATCAGGTTTAGCCTTTCTAGTAGGATTTTCTTTGATGTAACGATGTAAACAATGTTCACATTAGCCGCTTATGCAGTGTGATTGGATGGAAATACTTCATGTCACGCAACATTACATCATCGATAAATAAACAATAGCCTCCATTTGGTGAGAAAATATGCAGGAATACTTGTCAGCGGACATTATCGAGGGATTGTCTGCTCTGAGAAGCAAACAGTTTTCCGAAAACTGGCTGAGAGTGAAACTCGAGGAAAACTGTGAGCTTCCAGGAACGGTTAATGCCCTAGAACAAATAGAAGAGTATAATTTCGCTCTAAATGGAGGCTATTGTGTTTATTATTCATCAGATACTTTTGCAATGCGTGGGGAAAATATTTACGAACAGCTCACTGTTTGCTGCGTGGGATGGTGGCACAGTGCCACAAGAGGCCAAGTCGCTTTCAGTTTTGAGTTCTATTGGCCGAGAGTAGCGCCAACTTTCTGGACGAAGTTTAAAAGTGTCGCGAGGCAAAATCAAAGTAATCATGAATTACTTTCGAAAATTGCTCCATCTCACAAAAATTGATTGTTATTGAACAGCTTCACGTTTGTGCAAACTATTTACGGTTCGCGATTCATTTGGTTCTGAATATCAAGGTGTAATTTTCTCATTGGTGAATTATATTGTTCATCACAGGTATCCAATAGGGAGCTTAAGCAACCACGACGACGAACGGAGGACGACGACCGGAAGTAGCAAGAACGTCACTGCGCAAGCGCAAACCAAGAATTCCGTCGTCGTCTCGACGTCGACGACTTGAGGAGGACCTGTCTCACGTCGTCGCGAACTTCCGAACTTCAAAGCAGTTTTTCTCACAAAAGTTGCGGGTTTATCGTCAGTTTTTTGACAGTCTATGGCCGGTTGGAGTTTGTATTCACTTCTTCGGTTGATTTAAACCTTCCTATTTAGTTTTCTAAACAAATAAAATTCGAAAACCCACTAACTCAAATTCCTTCCTCCGCACAACAGATGTCAAGTCAAACGGTGAAAGCGACCACGTAAGGTTTAAGTTTATTTGAGTATATTTTATGAAAGAGTACTGTTTATAATTTTTATTGAATGAAAAGTTTTAAATGGCAGTGCAATACACCTCTGCGTTCGGTCAAAAGCTGAGTATGGAAATGCGTGTTGCTGTTCTTCAATCGAGACGCTTTAAACAACAAAGAATTATTCAGATCGGTGTGTTAACATGAGCTTCAATACCTGTCAGGTTTTCGGAATCTATTTTCAAAATTTTTGATATAGATTTACAGCCATACAAATTATTCCGACAAAATCACACGGGAAAAAATAGTATTCTTGGGTGAAGCGCGACGTTTGCTATCTGTGCCGATCGCTAGCTAGCATTGATTAAATTTGACAGACTTCCGTCGTTTGCTCGCCAAAGGAAGGAGCATCAAAGGTAGAACATATCAGACTAAAGCATGTTGAAAATCAGGCAAACCTTGTGCAAAATAGGTTTGTTTATATCAGCAACACTTAGACCTGAATTTAAATCTCAAATAACTTGCGTAAAATTTAATATTTTAAACTTTTGCGACGCGTAAATTATTGTAAATGAAGCTAAAGCTTAATAATTCCTTGGACTGTTGATGTTCAAGAATTGAATAACCTACTCTCGAACTTTCGATATATAGGTGGAAATTTGATCCATGAGTGAGAAGAAGAAGGTTTTGGACGTCTCTGAACGATGTCATTTCTTAAACTGACGAAGCGAGAATAAACAAGATTTTAGACGTCGTCGTCCTTGAGCAACTTCACTGCTTAAGTTTCATTTTCCCGCTAAAAACGACGTCCTCGTTGCAGACCCTCCGCGATTACTTGTCGTCGTCGTCGTCCCTTTTGTCGTGGTTGTTTAAGCTCCCTAATATCTTAAAACCACTAGGATACCATCCTGTTCACATGGCACATTGCCAAATTTCTGAGTGGACAGTGAAAACACCCACCATAATCCTTTCACCGACTCCCTCCTTCCCCCCTGGCGACAAATTTTGACTGGTCCGTAAATGGTGACACTGTTATGTGCTGGAAACAACGGTTAGCTGTAAATGAAAGCTGGGAATTGGCTTGAGGTCACTGAGCTGAAGGTTAACTGCACTCCTCCGGATTCAACGGATGCTTGTCCTTCTTCTCCGTACCATGAGACAGGACCCTTTACAAACGACACCAACGTGTACAGTTAGTTTACTTGCCTCCAAACAAACTGGACGATTAAACATGACGTCAAAGCCATAGTAGATGTCCGTATCGTCCTTCACTGAAGTGTAACTTCTCGATACTTTTTTTCAAGACAAGAGTTGTGGTCTGTATCTTTGACTTCAGTAGAAACAGTATACTCGCCATCTTCTGAGCCAAACTGTTTCTGTTACAACGAATTTGGGGCCAGCGGTCCGTTCACGTGGTGGGGTTCAGCCCCCTCCCGTCAACATATATATTGTAGTGTTCGTGGGTGAAGCTTCTTTATGTTACGTAGTTTGGTGTTGTTTGTCCTTAAGCTGCGTCTCGCGTTCTTTCATGATCCAAACGGTGAGTTGTGTTTATGTTTTCATTTCGCCGCGTTTATATCGTTTATTATTTTGTTTATGTCATTCATTTTCGGTGGTTGGATTTAGTGTAATTTAATTTTGTTATAGAAACCATTGGTCGAGAAATAAACGTATATGGTTCGGATAGCCATTGAGTGATGTTACCAGTGCGTACGTTACAGTTTCACTCCAAAAAGCTTTATAGGTTTGTTGATGGTAAAATTTACACTGTAAGCTCCACTGTACTACCAGCCACTTCCGGCCAGAACATTGAATTTTGGAAATCGGTTACATCGGAAATGGATCCTGGCGGTTTCCTTAAATGGCAAAGGCGACTTTAAGGCGCCTTTAAAATGATTCATCATGTCGCGTACCTCATCGATGGTAAGAATATTAGAATCAAGCGCGACTGACTCAAACTCCTTTTGTGACATCAATGGAAACCGTATTGCTTGAATAATCTCACCAAGAACTCTTCTTTTGCTCTCTCCATCAATAGTTATTCCCTGTCGTTCACATTCTTTCGTGGCTCAGCGATCAACAGCTTTGAATAGTTCCACTTCCGTCACATTCAACACTTCTTTCTTAACAACAGATTCAACTACAGATTGATCAACTGTAACTAATTCATCTACTTTCACAGCTTTTTCTGTCTGCTTCTCAATCACTTCCCAGCATCCATCTTCCAAATTTTGATCTTCAAATTTATGAGCGAGCGTCAGAATGCTGAATGCGTTTGATGCTTTCAAATTGTCTCGAAGATATTCTGCGCATTTTTCGGCGAGTGAAGGCACCATGTATTTTGTTAGCTAAGTACAGTACTTGCATCACATTATTTCCGTTCAAATTTACTTTGTCGCTATACAAGAAACGAAACAACTCTAACAGACTCTCGTACTCGCAGTCAGTCAGTTCAATAGAGTCTTTTGTCTCCGCCATTCGACCATAGAACATGGCAAAGAACACAGGACTACTGATTGCGAGCACAAACTTGTGAGCTGGGATCACCTTTGTACGTAATTCAATTTCACTAGACGAAAATGAGAGAACAAATTTTACATCGCTCAGTAACTCATTGTTGAAAATAAACGCGGTTCGATCAACAATACTTGAAAGTTTCGTCTGCCAGCTCTCTTCCGCAGTCATTGCCATTCTTTCGACGCTCTATTACATGTAAACAAGTTGGAGCAACGATTGGATGACAGATACGTGGTCCTTGTCGAAGAAACACATTTTGATTGGTGAAAAATGACAGGTCCTGTTATTTTGACACAAACCGGCGAGTTGTATTGTTGATCTAACGCAAACACAGTCCAAGACACTCCCCCCCCTCCCTTGCAGAGTTCTCGCCGGCTCGCGTTGGGTGCAGAAAAGTTTGTGCCGAAGCGCTAGTGATAAAGGCCTGCTTGTGCTACTTGCAAGCCATCATATACTTGATATCGCAAACGGCTATCATCACCACGAGTCCGCAATTGTTCTCCCTAAGACAAAAGAAACTTTAAAAGCTAATGAAGCACTTGTTAAACAAATGGTTCTTAACTAAGTAATCCTTAAAGAGTCCTTTGGTCTTGTCAAGTATTATTTGATCAAAAAAGCAGCTGTGCGCGTCAGGATAAAACAACGAAAAAGTAAATTTGCTACTGTTTATTTTTTTCTTGACAAAGTGGTTTCTCCGCGCCGACAAGCTGTTAAGTGTCATATCCCGACGCGCCCATGCGTTACACCCGATCACCAAAAAAGACGAATTTGCAAGCGAGTTTGTGACCTAAATAATCTGTGAAAAGGAAGAGGACGAGAGTTTTGAAGAACACTTTTAAGATTGGCATAGATAAAATAATGGAGATAAGATACCTGATTTGAGGACAGTATACCAGTTGATTTTGTAGTTAACAATTTAGGTATTCCTACTACGACCATTTCCTTCAGCGACTTTCCTTGTGATGCCTAAGGCAACACTTACTTCAGAAGACTAATTTTGCATAACGAGATATCTTTGTTTGTCTTGTCTCCTGACTAATCCAACACTGTAAGGCTTTGACGCATTAGACAAGTAACTTAAAAAACATCAGTTACCAGAAGTATCTTTTGCACCTTTAAATGATTCAGAAATTCCGGAGACAATGCTGAGTTGCTTTTCTGGCCATAAACGCGAAAGAATTTTGCCCGCAACCACAAAGAAAACAAGTCATTTTATCTACACATAGTAAAAAATGATCTAGAAATAATAATAATCCATTTAAACATTTATGTTAGCGAGAGGACGTTCCAACATAAATGTGTATCATACCATGAGGTAAAATGCAGTGTTTTTTTCTACGAGAGTTGGAAGCTTCGTTTTCCAGCTTCCTTCAATAGACATTGCGATGGTCTGCTCTCAGTACTCTTTGCAGGTCTTCGAAGAAAACAAGTTTTTCTCTTGATCTGAGAAAGAGGAAGAGAAAGAGAAAGAGAAAACTGCCCAGTAATGTTTCACGTGACAATGCAATTCATGTTCTTCTACAAGTAACCGCCCCAAATATCTGACAATTTATATTCTGAAAACTTATTTTTTGTATTTCATTTCCTCTTTTGCCTCTTTCAGTTCATAGCTCTGACAACTTCAAAAGGTAAGCAGTATTTCTGGGGCTATATTTTTAATTTGACCGTTTACATTTACAAGCAAGAGAAAACATACAAAATATTTATTTGAATAAAACAACATTTAGCCACCAGAAACTTCTTCTGCACTGATCAAACTTATTATTCTCTATATACACAACTGGGTTCTCTAACTGACTCTTGAGGATCCCATGTAACAAGTGTTCTGGGTAAGCTTTGATTGAGTCCACTTAGCTATTTCACTTGTAGTATTTATCAGTCATGATCAGTGTTTGTCAAAAAGTTCACAGGCGTACACTTGGTCATCCAAGAAGATTGATCCAATACTACCTGACCTATTAGACCTTCACTGGGCTCTACATTAATAGGAACGGTTCGGGTAACCTTGGAATCTCTACTTGAAAACTGAAAAAAAGATTCCGGGAAATTGTCCTCTTACTTCGTTAGTCCCATTATAAGTAATGTTAATTTTCCGAAACGTAAATCGCACTCCCTGGCACTCCACTAATGTTCGCCCATCTTCACCGTACCACGATTTAGGGCCCTCGATGAGCGACTTTAGCTTGTATTCTTTATTTGCTTTCAAATTAACAGGACGATCGAACATTACATCAAAGCCGTAATAACCATGGGTATCGCTTTTTTCTGAAGCATAAATTCCTGCTCGACTCACAAGCGAAGTGTTGTCTATGGGATCAATAATGTCTGTTGTAACTGTATACTTCCTGCCTTCGGAGCCAAAATGCTGAACTCCGTAAACCTTAACAGGCTTCTCGACAGTAAGAATGATACAATCAGCATTCCCAGTGTAATTCCAGTAACTCGCTGGCGCACAAAACGTTTGAAATCTGCAGCACTGGTACGTAGTGGAATCAATTCTACAGGCTTGTAAGAATGGTAAAGGAGTAGCTAAAACACCATTGTAGTGTTTTATCATATCGCCGACCTCTTCAAAATTTAGGATTCGAGAATCGAATACGACAGATGCAAAATCCTTCTGTGGTATCAAAGGAAAACGTATTCCTTTCACAATATCTTCTCCAAGAAGTCGTCTCTTTGTCCCTCCATAGGAAGTAACCCCTTGTCTTTCGCATTCTTTTGTGGCCCAGCGATCAACAGCTTTAAACAGTTCCACTTCCTCTACATTCAACACTTCTTTTTTCACAACAGATTCTACAACAGATCGCTCAGCGGAAAGAAATTCGTCTGACGTCATCGCTTCTTGGGTCTGCTTCTCAATTACTTTCCAACATCGATCTTCCAAATCTTTATCTTCAAATTTCTGAGCGTACGGCAAAATACAAAACACGTTCGAGGCCTTCAGGTTGCCACGAAGATACCCTGTGCATTTCTCGGTTAGCGAAGGCAGCATGTATTTGTTCGCTAAGTACAACACTTGCATTACATTACTTCCGCTTAAATTCACTTTGTCGCTGTACAAGAAACGAAACAGCTCCAACAGACTCTCGTACTCACAGTCGGGCAGTTCAATAGAGTCTTTAGTTTCCGCCATTTGACCATAGAACATGGCGAAGAACACAGGACTACTGATTGCGAGAACAAACTTGTGAGCTGGAATCACCTTCTTACTTTCGCTTTCACCAGTCGACACTGGAACGACAAACTTCACATCACTCAGTAACTCGTTGTTAAAAATGAACGCAGTTCTTTCGATGACAGTGGGAAGTTTCGTTTGCCAATCATCTTCAGCAGCCATTCTTACGTTTGTTCTCAGTTCTCTTCACAAATTAAACCCTTTTGAATTCTATGGACTTTTCCTGTGTAGGGAAACAGTTCTTGTCACACAAGTTACGAAAGAATAAATTCCTCATTTCCAGGCTCTCCAAATCTTTGACCACGAAGTTATGATAAACAAACGGTTTCATTCTGATATATTCCGAAGGTCTCAATAACATTGTTGTTAGATGAATCTGACTATTTAGTCGAAATGAAAAATATAACAGAATTTCTGACGTATTACGTTTTTATCATCTTTTTGCATCCATCATCAGTCCTGAATGCTGAATGTGAAACTGGATTGAGGAGAGGGTCTCGAACGGGAGAAGGGTACAAACAACCTTTTCCAAATCAAATGTTAACATTTTTGTGCCTAAAAGAATGTTTGAGTTACTCCTTGCCTTTCACATTCTTTTGTGGCCCAGTGATCAGCAGCTTTGAACAGGTCCACTTCCTTTACCGTTAACTTTCTCCTTTTGACAACAGATTTAACCAGAGATCGCTTAACTGTAACAAATACGTCTGACTTCACAGCCTCTTTTGTATGCATCTCAATCAAGTTCCAGCATCGATTTGCTAAGTGTTTATCTTTAAATTTCCGAGCGTATGGAAGGATGCCAAAGACGTTGGATGCTCTCAGGTTGTCTCGCAGATATTCTGCACATTTCTGAGCGAGCGAGGGTACTATGAATTTTTTCGCTAAGCACAACACTTGCTTAGCGAATAAACTACCTCCGTAATTACTTATTACACATTATTTGTTACTTACTTATTACACATTACTTCCTTACTCACAGTCAGGCAGGTCAATAGAGTCTTAAGTCTCTGCCGTTTGACCATAGAACATGGCAAAGAACACAGGACTACTGATTGCGAGCACAAACTTGTGAGCCGGGATCACCTTCTTTCTTTCACCTTCGCCATTCGATACTGGAACAACAAATTTTACATCGCTCAATAATTCAGTGTTGAACATAAATGCAGTTCTCTCAACTACAGTTGGGAGTTTCGTCTGCCAGTTATCTTCATCAGCCATTGCTATGTTCTACTTCTATTTCTATGTTCATTTCTCTTCACAGATCGTATTCGATACATGGGCAAGTAAGCCGTCGCGTCGTGACATTTTTTCCCCCCTTGTCGCGCGGAAGAAAAGATTCCTTGTTTCCAGGCTCTTCAGATCTTTGCGCGTGCAGTTATCTATGTTCGTATGCATTTAATCGGTTGCTTCCTTTTTAAATGATACATTCTGAAGATTGAAGCTTTATGACTCTGACAAATTCAATCGAAAAAATATAACGTAATTCATTCAAAAAGATATTACTTTATGACTGGCAAACGTAATTGAAAAAATATGACTTTCTTCGTGACACTTTTTTTATTATTCTCACTTCAACAACCTGAATGGGACAACTAAATGAAGGGGGTAAGTCTCTCACCAAACTGTGGTGCTTCGACGGTGGAGGTATAACAAGATGATTTTGTTTTGTCAACTGAGTCGATAATGTAAACTGGCTATTGTCACAAAGAGTTTCTAAAACTGACGCTTGGAGCATTATCCATTCGTCATTCGCTCCGACGAAAGGCCTATGTCTTATGCAAACAACAGAGGTAAGAAAGCCAGTAATCAAACTGTTCTAGAGTAAAACAAAATTTTGTCAATGGACTGGCCCAATCAATCTTTCATCAAAAAATGACTATATACAAGTCTAGGCGATCTCGATTCAATGAAGAGGGATTTCCGGCAAATGACCTTTTGTTAGCTAAGAGAATGGTTTGTTTGTAGGTCTGCGCTGTGATTGGATGATCTTAATCTCCTCTTACCGTGTAACTTAAAGTTAGTTCAATTCTTTTGAGTTGTCCTAGTCGATCTTTCGAGCCACAAGAGAACTTAACTCATTAACTCCCACAAGTGACCAAGACAGAATTCTTTCTTACAATATATATGGAAATAAGTATCAAGCAGACAAGTGATGAGAATAAAGAAAACTAGCATACACTGCACAAAGTGAATAGTGCTTTTTGCGCGCGCTGATTGGTTACTGAGTTTGGAAGTGAGTAGCAAGTACTATTCAACTCTGAGCCGGGCCGAAGACACAAAATTGCGCGTCAAGAGTTTAATGCCCATCAAGGTTCTCCCAGCAGACAAAGAACGTACTACTGTAGTCTTAGACGCCCTACACCTATCCGACCAAGATGTCCTCCCTGTTCGAAAACGGACTGTATCACTAGCAGCTCTCGAATAAAGACCCGACAGAACGTCTATTTTGGAGTGTCACTGAGAAACTGAAAACCTTGAAACGAAGCGGATATCTATCAGAGGCTGTCGACAACAAGATCAGACCACGACACAACTAGCAACCTAGAATCTACGGTTTACCAAAGATACATACAGCTGATGTACCTCTGAGACCAACTGTATCACGCGTGAACAACCTCGCATGAGATATATGTCCGCTACTTTAGCCAACAGAGGGGGATATTGGGATTCTCAATATTGTGGTTTGGCTATTTTTTGGATCGGTTTTTCGGTTTTTGTGCCTGCCCAAAAAACTTCGGTTTATCGGTTTGAGTGTTCATCGCGGTTTGCGGATTTTCCGTTTTTCAGCATTTGGTTTTCGGTTTTCGTCAAAAATACTAACGGTTTTCGGATTTCGTATCCGATGTTACTTTCGGTTTTTCCTCTTTCGGTTTCAGTTTCTCTTATCTCCCTTCGATCTGGGCGGCAATTAAGCGCCTCCACTGCTCTCGAGCACCCGCGAAACCTCATTTCGCTCACTGGTCACCACTGTATCGGATCGTACTTTTTTTTTTGGCGCTTTGGCGGTTTTGGATGATTTTGTATACGGTTTGTGATTTCTAACAGACCCCAGTGCTCCCTTCCTACCATCCTATCCCTATGAAAAGGTAGCTCAGATTTTACGGTGCCCAACTCACTACAAATTGTATTTGCTATCAGCGGCGCAACGATTTAAAAAAGCGAGATCATGGTGTCTTTTGACGTAGAATCAACGCAGCTGAATGAGCAGCTCTACAGAAACTGGACAACGATCCGAATCTACCTAGCCACGCGGCACTAACACCTAGTCAGACAGCAGACCTCCTGAACTTCGTATCGAGATCTACAAGCTACCAGTACAACGGATCAATTTACAAACAAACAGAAGGCGCAGTTATGGGGCGTCTGGTTTCCACTGTTATTGCTTATTTCTACAAGGAGAATTTTGAAGAACTATCAATGACATTATTACCCCACAAACCTAGGCTCTGGAAACACTACGAAACCTTCGCCATCTCTGCCCGCGAGAGCGTAGAAAGCTTCCTACAGCATCAAAACTACTAACAACCTTCCATTCGATTCACCATGGAGACAGAAAGCAACAACAAACTAACCTTCCTTGACACCGTAGTTTCAAGAGAACCTGATGGACGCCTAACCACCGGCGTGTAAATGCAGGAAGCCGACGCACACTGACCAATACCTAACGGATGAATCACACCATCTGCAATCAGTTAAACGCAGTTTTGTAAAGTGTCTTTACGAACATGCAAAACGTCTAGTAACAATCCGCACAAGACTTCACACTCAACTAACAACTTCAACAGGAATAGTGGAATAGAAATCCAAGAAGCCTGGATGCCAACGATTGAAAGACACAACAGCAGGAGAGCCGTGCAGCAGCGGTCCGCCGAGGGAATTATCCGAAGTTGTACCAATCATATACGTGGACTTCCATCCAATCACAGCTGAGCACAACAGTCTATAGCTGACGCGTTCTTAATCGACCTCATCGCCTAAAGAAGACTAGCATTCGAAACTTCGCGATCTACATCCGAAGTGACCACATCGCAAGATATACGATTATACCTCTCTTTCTAAAATACATCGCGGTCGGAAGCTAACAAATGAATCATAAGTGTAAAAGGAGGAGCAAGTACTTTAAGATATCTTTAAGATGTCGTCGCTTTACAAAAGGTTCCACAGATTCTCCTCTAGTAATGACATGACTAACTGGATACCTTTTGTCTCAGCCGCATTTGAAAGCGGGTTAAATATTCCTTGAATAATTCTAAGTAGCCTTGAGGCTTCTCCTTTAGTAAAGCCTCAAGGCTTTGTTAATGATACGAATTAAATGTGTCTATAGAGAGGTAGGAACGCGTCGTAAAGATGGCAAAAAAATTAAGTAAGTCGGTCACTTCAAGCGTCGGCGGAGAGGGGGCGGATAAGGGAATCGACTGTTTCAAAAACTCACTAAATAACTCGAGACAACACAAAAAAACAAAATAAAGCTAAATTTATTTACATGACTGTCAATAAGCATATTTGGGAAATTAAGGTTAAGAATTCCATTATTCAGGATTAACAAGTTTCCCACGATATAACTAACTGCAGACAGTACTGTTTCGGCCTTCTGGGCCTCATCAGTGCAGTGCTAATGCTAGGATGGAGGAGAACCAATATGGTCACCCCAAACGACCCAACCTTTGTGGTATCGTCTAAGCCATGCCAGAGTGCTCAAACTAGAGTAAACCAGCGAGCATGCGCTTTAATCAAGTTCAGATCGACCATTGCAAATTACAACAATTACCGCTGATATCTAATGAGTAACTTCACGAGGCCTGAGAAAAACCTGGAAGGTTGCCTGCCTGCGTTAACAACTTGAATAAATGCTTTATCTAGTCTTGAAAGTCAGTGCTCGTGGTCATCAAGCGCCGACTTGCGTACTGAACTAACTCGAATTTGAACGATCAACAAGACATCGCTCACTTCACATGGCTTACAATCAACTTTATTAATAGTTTTCTGATGACGTTAATCAAACGGACCAGAATCAAACGACCATTTGGTGCGTTTTAAAGCAAAAAAAGTTACATTAATCTAAAACTAAGAAAAATGACCGGTCATGATAAGTTTGAAATGCATTTAGTTTTTAATTTCAAGGTGGTGATTGCCTATGACTTTCTTTCGACTACTTTTAACCGTAAAAAACGTGTCTTCAAACCCTTTTGACATGAAAGAACTCATTGAAACTAAAAAAATAAAAAGAGAAACTACTTAGTAGTGTGCTCAGAAATTAGCTGAAGATGAAGACTGGAAACTGGCCGATTGTTACTAAGGTGCCATTAGAATCATCGTCTGAGTCACTGAAACTGAATTGTACCCCTCCTGATTCAGCGGACATTTGTCCTTCCGCTCCATACCATGATAAAGGACCCTCGATAGCAGATACTAAAGTGTATTGTTTGTTTGCTTCCAACGAAATTGGACGGTCAAACAATACATCAAAGCCATAATAATTGTTTTTAACTTCCTTTTCTGCGGTGTAAGTTCCTGATTCTTTTCCAAGACAAGAGTCGCGGGTGGTATCTTTAATATTAGTGGAAACAATGTAATCACCACCTTTAGAACCAAAGTGCTGAATTCCGTGTAAGGTGATTGGCTTGTTGACCGTAAAATTGATGCTGTCAGCCGTCGCACCATTGTAAGACCAAGAACCACCGGCGGTTGTGGCTGTAACACTGTAATACCCACCACCGCCTCCACTGCACGGAGGATTGAACTTTTGAAATCGGTTACAACGGAAATGATCAGTTTTACCCCTTGCGCTTTCCATAAATGGCAAAGGTAACTGAAGATCCCCGCTGTAATGTTTGATCATGTGTTCAACCTCAGAAAGAGTAAGGATTTGAGAATCAAGCACAACAGACATAAACATCTCTGACATCAGTGGAAACCGTATTGCTTTAACGATCTCATCTCCAAGAATTTGTCTCTTTTGTTCTCCATTAGAGAGGGCCATCGGACTTTTCTTTTCACATTCTTTTGTAGCCCAGCGATTAACAGCCTTGAACAGTTCCACCTCCTTCACATTTAACACTTCCTTCTTCACAACAGATTCAACTACAGATCGCTCAACTGTAACAAATTCGTCTGACGTAAGAGCTTCGTTTGTATGCCGCTCAATTACTTCCCAGCATCGATCTTCTAAAGATTGATTGCTAAATTTCTGAGCATGCGTCAGGATACAAAACACGTTGCACGCCGTCAAGTTGTCGCAGAGATATTCTGAACATTTCTCAGCGAGTGAAGGCACCATGTATTTATTCGCCAAGTACAACACTTGCATCACATTATTCCCGCTTAAATTGACTTTGTCGCTGTACAAGAAACGGAACAGCTCCAACAGACTCTCGTACTCACAGTCGGGCAGTTCAATAGAGTCTTTAGTCTCCCGCGCCATTTGACCATGCAACATGGCAAAGAACACAGGACTACTGATGGCAAGAACAAACTTGTGAGCTGGGATCACCTTTTTACTTTTGCTTTCACCAAGCGATTCTGGAACGACAAATTTCACATCACTCAGTAACTCATCGTTAAAAATAGAAGTGGTTCTAGCAACGAGAGTTGGAAGTTTCCTTTGCCAGCTTTCTTTAACAAACATCGCAGTTGTCTTCTCTCAGACTGACTCTTTCTGGGTCTTACTCGCACAATCGGAAGTACGATTCGAGGCGACAGTTAGCAGACATCAATATTTTCTCTCTGTTATAGAGAAAGTGAAAACTGCCCAGTTATGTTACATTTAATCCGATGCAATTGATATCCTTCAACAAGTAGCTAACCCAAATAACTGGCAACTAATCCTCTGTAAACGTTTTAATTTTGTATTTTTGTCTCCCCTTAAAAGCTCAACAGTGTCATAACACTTTCTTCAACAACCATTTGCTTTTTTCAGTTCATCGCTCTTGCAACTTCAAAAGGAAAGCCATGCATGTTTCTACACGGTTTTCTTTTCTTTTCTGTCATAAGTGTTTATGAATACAGTCAACCCGGGCTTAGCACAAGCGTGAGGAAAATAATAAATTATGAAACAGATCTCATTTACAAAAGGGAAGACAGTTTTACCAGTGGTGAATTAAAGATATTACACACAACTTCAATTCTCAGAATTTTGCCAGTAAAATCGGTAATCATTCCATTTTTCGATAACTATAAGGATATTACTTATTAACGATCAAGCCGGACAAGGTGAAATAACAAACGTCGTCTTTGTGTGACTCGTGTCAGCGTAAGATGGTCAGTGCAAGAACTGTCGACAAAAGCTTTTTGTACTTTTGAAAATAAAAGGAAAGTCCCACGGAAGTATAGAGGTTTTTATTTCGTTTTGTACCACGACGAAGAGGTCTTTGTGTGACTCTTGTCAGCTAAAAACGGGTGCAAGAAATGCTGATGATAGCTTTTTTTGTATTTTTGAAAATAAAGGGAAAGTCCCACGGAAGTAATGAGATTTTCATTTCGTTTTGAAAGACGACGAAGAGGTCAGATGGAATGGAACTTTCCTAAGCTTATGAATCAAGGGAAAAAAACCCCTTTTGACCAGTTTCTACTCAACTGTAATACGATGTGTTTGTTTTTCATCCTTACAATTATTTATTTCATTTGAAGGAAGGAGTCGTCGTTTTCTTTGCAAACTGCACACCCTCAGAACAGTGCAGCTTACAATTGCTAATGAGCTCTATGTGATGTAAAAAATGAAACCTTCGGCTCCCCATTGTGTTAACTTTTGTGGTCAGAATCTTAATGATTTGTTATCAATTTTCTCAACTGAATTCATGTCCATTACCAGTTTGGAAGCTCATCGATGCGTTTTTGTTTCTAATTCCTCTGGAGCCTTATCGCGATTTTCTTTCTTCTTTCTTTTGTTTCGCTCATTAATTTATTTATTTATTTATTTTTTAATTTTTAATGAGAACGGGCTCACACAGGTCACTCAACTTAGTAAACACATCGTGAGAGTTCAAAGCATAAACTTTTTGAGCAGTTTTGTACTCCAAAGACTGCCATCCAATTTTCCTCATTCCCTGCTGATTTCTATTGCTTTTCCTTGGTAAATTTTATCAATATTGGAAAATTCGAAAGTGACAAACTATTAGGGCAAAATCCAACTGAACTACCATGACGCACGGGCATGTTGATCATTAACGGCAGCCATCCACTAGTGTGAAAACGTAGTTTTTTCTCATTATTCTCTTCTGTCCGCACTTTATCATCATTTTACCACGACGATTCATAAGAGAGGATTTTTGTTCGAAAGCTAAGGGAAGGATGCCGAGTTTTAGGAAGGGAAGAAATTGCTGAAAACTCGGAGAAAAGGGAAAAGAGAAATTAAGTGATATTTGGCAATGGGAAACGGAGGAGATAAAAACTGAATTTAAGTTTAGGTCACGAGCGTCGGGTCTATGAAAACGTTTTACAACTATCCCGTTACTTGTGGGAGGATTCTAGATATTAGAGAAAATTTAATGTCTTCGCTGCTTTGTTTTCATTCTTTTGTCCGTTGTTTGTTTTCTATGATCATACAATGAATTAATCTAATACAGCCGCATCTTGCCCCAAATACATCAATTTGAAAGGCAGTCCGTTTTATAAGCATGAAATTTTCGAAGTTCGCATACTTTAGCCTGGGAGGGGGGGTGGGGCCTGGAGAATTCTGGTTGTCTCACAAAAAAATTTACTTGTCCCCCCCCCCCCCGTCAAGTCTCTGTGGAATTCTAACGATCTCCCCTAATGTAATGAATGAAATTTACAAAAGCATTCCAATATTTGTGGCGACTTATTCTCTTCTGAACACGTTAAAGGTCGTAAAGAATAAAAAAATGTATTCAAGACTTTTTATTTTCAACCACTTTTAGCAGCGAAAAACAATCCAAAAATAATTTCCTAGTACCTATGCTTTAAGTTCGACTAAATATGAAAGCTGGAAATTGACCTCTTGTTGCCGAAGTTTGATTTGTACTCTCCACTGAGGGTGTAAAATTGACCTGCCCTCCGGGGAATTTAAGAGACGTTTGTCCCTCTTCTCCATACCATGATGAAGGACCCTTGATAAGCGACACAAGCCTATAGTTTACATGAGACTCCAAACGAATTGGAGGATTAAACATTACATCAAAGCCATGATAATTATTAGTCACGTCCTTTTTTGAAGAGTATGTTCCTGATTCCTTTCCGAGGCAAGAATTGTGGGCTGTAGCTTTAACTTCGGTAGAAACAGTATACTTTCCACCGTCTGAGCCAAAATGCTGAACACCATGTAACAAGACTGGTTTGTTGATTGTAAACTCAATACTGTCAGCTCTATCTTTGTAAGTCCAAGCTTCCCCATAACCACCTGCACAATTGAACTTTAGAAATCGGACACATCGAAATAAAAGGCTCCTAGCGGTATCCCCAAATAGCAAAGGAGATTTTAAAACGCCGCTGTAATGTTTCATCATGTTTCCAACCTCATGAATAGTGAGGATATGGGAATCAAATACAACTGACATAAAATCCTTCTGTGATATCAATGGAAATCGTATTGCTTTAAGAACGTCCTCACCAAGAATTCGTCTCTTTGTTTCTCCATCAGGAGTTAACCCTCGCCTTTGAACTTCTTCTGTGGCCCAGCGATCGATTGCCTTGTACAATTCTACTTCCGTCACGTTCAACTCCTCTCGCTTCACAACAGATTCAACTACAGATCGCTCAACTGTAACAAATTCGTCTGACGTCACAGCTTGGTCTGTCTGCTTCTCGATCACTTTCCAGCATCGATCTTCTAAATCTTTATCTTCAAATTTCTGTGCGTGTGGCAAAATACAAAACACGTTCGAGGCCTTCAGGTTGTCACGAAGATACTCCGTGCATTTCTTGGCAAGCGAAGGCACCATGTATTTGTTCGCCAAGTACGACACTTGCATCACATTATTTCCTCTTAAATTCACTTTGTCGCTGTACAAGAAACGGAAAAACTCCAACAGACTCTCGTACTCACAGTCAGGCAGGCTAATAGAGTCCTTGGTCCTCGCCATTCGACCATAGAACATAGCAAAGAACACAGGACTACTGATTGCGAGAACAAACTTGTGAGCTGGGATCACCTTCTTACTTTCGCTTTCACCAGTCGACACTGGAACGACAAACTTCACATCGCTCAGTAAATCGGTGTTGAAAATGAACTCAGTTCTTTCGATGAGGGTGGGAAGTTTCGTCTGCCAATTATCTTCAGTAGCCATTACTTTGTTTGTTCTCAGTTCTCTTTACAAATTAAATCCTTCTGAATTCAATGAACTCTTCCTGCACCCGATTCGCTCGAAATTAGCCGCTTACATGCGGATTTAATTAGCATCAAATTAACGCATGCAAGCGGTCAAAGTAGGGCCTATTTACCTATCGTGAGATGAAGGAAATCAAGGCCTGGGGCCCGTTTCTCGAAAGTCACGGTAACTTAACGGGTCCGAAGCCATGTTTTAAAATCAAAATTGAAAGGATAGGGAAGCAGGTTCTGGCACCCAAAACAAGTCCTTTTTGTTTCTTTAGCTGATAGTTTTATTGCATCATTTTCAAAACTTTTGAAATACCCATCTTAAAAGAAAACATAACAGCTTTACGGGTCCGTTAAGTTACCGGGACCTTCGAGAAACGGGCCCCTGGTCTCACAGCCAGCTAACCCTTTGAAACGCGATTTAGATACCATTATGCCTCCTAAACGAGATTCAAGATCGAAAAAAAATTGGAATTTAGTAACTTTCAAAGGAGGAAAAGCTGTGAGGAAGGCGAAGTTTAGTGTTCCTGTTCGATATTCCTGTTTGATATGCCCAGCAATTTATTAATTGATTCAACGCCTGACAGACAGTGGCCGCCTGATCTTTGAACGCAGGCAGAGGTTTTTCTCCAGATCAAGAAGACCTTCCCGATATTGACGAACCTCATGGCTTAAGAACTAAAAAAAAATCAAAGGTTACAAAAGTACGGCTGAGGCGCAAGCTGAAAGCTTACCATGGAAGGAAAGCCACGCTGGCTGCGTCCTGACTCAATGCAAGAGAGCTGCTTGTCTCAGCACTCTTGACAAGACAGGCTTTGCCTTTGGAGCAGATGTGTGTCATTCCTTTTTGCGAAGAAAAGGCATGCGGCAGATGCCTTCACTGCAGTCCTGGGCACTTTATGTGTGAAAAGCACATCAATTTGGTTCACGCAGGAGGTAGCTGATCACTTCATCACCCAGAAGTTTAGAAGGTGAATTTAAGTTTTTTGGAGCACAATCTCGTCAGCTACCTTTAAATATTCAATTATGTTGTGAAACCCAATTGCATTTCTACTCTGGCCGTTTGCCAGTTTCGTTTGTTGTATGTTGTCTTGTGGTTTTATTTCAGGGCGGCATCCTTTCCTCTTTTTTCTTACTGTTACTGCACTATTACTTTTTAAAACTTATGTAGTTTTTCTCAACTTCAATGTGTATTATGTCAGTAAAACCTGTCCCATTTTTGTACAGAGGAAAAAGCGAGAACAGGGAGCATTATGTTTTCTTGCAAATGTACATGTAATTTTCCCTGGATTCAGAACGTAGTTAAGTCTGTTTTTGGAAATTTTGAAAGAGTTGGCTGATTTAAGGGGTATGTGATTTATAGTCACCTAATAACAAAGGATATAATATACTGTTAGGATGAAAGATTTGTACCATATCAGTTTGAGGAGTGTGTCTGGACTTCACCTCACAACTTGGATCATGGATATGTGCATGATATTATAGCAGTTGGTTTGCATGGTAAGTAACTGACAGCAGTGCAATTTGTCACTTATATTCGGAGATAGGTTCCATTTTTACTTGTTCTTTTCTTTTATTTAAATGTTGAGGTTACCTCTTCTAGGAAGGTCTTTGTTTCTGTTTTTACTGGTTTTAAGGTGTTGATTATATTGATTTAGAAAGTTTTGTGACAAGGACATTACAGAGAGTAACTGATAAGCTAACTGCAAATTTTCCATTACTAAGTCTGGTTTATTCTAACCTAGACAGGTGTCTGTATATTGCAGAAGCTTGTATTTTTTTAGCCTTTTTTCGTTTTCATGAGAATAACTATCACTCTTTTGAGCATGGGTTGGAATTGATAAACAATAGAAGAAGAGCAGCATGGACGTGCTATGTTGTTTGTCTTTGTACAGGGAAGCAGCATCTCATTAAATCAAATGCTGTGAGCATGAACCAGAAGCCATAATCCTGGTCAGGAATGGTTTCTGGTCATCTACACCAAAACAACCCCAGGTAGCCTTTGACCTTGGATTCATGGTCCTGCTCCAATACATTTTCCTAGAATGTAGGGTATCTTTAAAGTCAATTTGTCAGGCACTACAATGGCTGGTCCCACCTGCTTCCAAGGTTTACGTAAGTATTCATTTAGAAGTGTTTTATCTTATGCTCAGGAATACAATTTTCTTTCTTAAGTTATACAATAAATAAATGATTTGTTCTTCTGTAGATAAAGGACATCTACCAGCTCCTTGTTGGAGATTGTTTCTGTGAGTTCCGGTTTATGTCCAGCATGTTGACCAATCTGAAGTATTTCAATCCTCGTTATGAGTATGATCATGAATGGTCCTGCATGTCCTAAGGTTTGTGCAGAGTTATCCTTCAGTGACTAATGTCTACCATGATAGTAAATCTAAGAAAATCATTGTATATATAGGGATAATGAATGACATGATATTACTTTACACAAGAAACATCAATTTGGATCTTCTCAGCAGGAGCTATTTCCTCATTTTTAAATTTATTTTGGCTTAAGAAATATTTCTAACATGACATTTTTAATTTTGCTTTTTTGCATTTGATTATAGAAGAATGGAAGTTTATTTGTCTCCATTGATGCATTGTTTGGATGTGTCCACAAATGCAGTGCTGGAACCTGAGTGGAAAGTCTTCCAATCATGGAGAGGAACTGTTTATTAGCCAAGAAAAAGTAGGTAGGTTTCTAGCTAATTACAGCAAAAGACCAAGCAGCAAGTCAACGGTGTGTTAACTAAGACTATCTTTTCCCCTTATTTTGTGTGTTGTTGCTTTATTCTTACCTTTTGTTACCCAGTATTACTTATGCTACTACTCAACCATTGCAACGAGATACCAAAAGTAACAATTACGTTCATTGCATGTTTTTTTTTTTTGCATGATTTGTTTGTTTGTTTTTTTTTTTTGCATGTTTTTTTTTGGTAATTTTAAGTGTTATTTTATTTTTAACTTGTAATTAGTTGATTAAGTCAGGGCCACAAATTTATTAGCCTGTGGCTATTACGTGCTACCCTGTATAAATAAAGTCTTTATTATTTTTATTATTATTATTATTATATATGAAGGTGTTGTATTAATCAAATATAGTACAGTTTGAAGGGTTGGTTACTTTGGTTCTTGCTGCTTATAAGTCTGCTCAAAATACATGTAGCTCTAATATATTGTTAGTTTGTTATGTTAACTTTACAGGAACCTTGTGAATTTTTAAGGTTAAGAACAGTACATAACCTTTATTGCAGCCCTCTCTTTTCTTTGATTTATCCTTCTTTTTTTTTTTCAAGTAAAGTTTGTTTCTTCTTTTTTTGTAATTAATTTATGGTCTTTAGAGGTAATATATTGATATATGCTTGCGCAATTAACTCTGCCAAGGGTGTCTACCATCACTCTTGCTGGTCCCAAGCCCAAATAAAAGAGGAGGGGTTGTGAAGCAGTAAATTTATTTTGTTGTCTAAGTTTTGAATTTGATTACAAATTGAGAAGTGATGGTTGTTTTCTGCTAATTTTTTCCTTGCCTTCTTTTCCATCATGTGATTTTTGATTTCTAATTGTACTAGTCCATTCCAAAACACATGTTGCTCAAATATATTGTTAGTTTGCTAGTATGTAAACTTTACAGGAACCTTGTGAATTGTGAGCTTCAAGAACAATACTGAACTGTTTATTATCTTCATTAAGTATGGTTTAATTTGAAACC
Organism: Stylophora pistillata; assembly: GCF_964205215.1. Classification (NCBI taxonomy): domain Eukaryota; kingdom Metazoa; phylum Cnidaria; class Anthozoa; order Scleractinia; family Pocilloporidae; genus Stylophora; species Stylophora pistillata. The sequence goes on along the minus strand of NC_142528.1, from coordinate 9,354,076 downwards.
TTCAATTGGAAAGGTGTGAAGGAAGTTGAAGATTTAAGGTAAAAGTTTTTTGTTGTAGGAGCAATGTAACCAGTTTCAAGCTGGGTCCAATCTCCGCTCGAAGAACAAATCAACAAAGCTGGATGGGACGGCCCTCTTTGGAGGAGGCTGTAAGCATGAAGTGCCACTCAAGTTTTTCAGCTTAAGGAGAGGAGAAGAGTATGTACATGCAAAATGAAATATATACTAAAACTTATATTTACATTTTCGTTTGGCTATTGTCAAGCAATATGTAATTTATAGAGTTACTTAATGTAAAATTGTAAGATGTAAAAATTCAGAGACAAGTTACTTGAATTCTTAGTAGCAAATTTACAGGACCAATGTTGGGTCCCAAAGAAAGTTTTTTTGTGTTATTTATGTACAGCTGTATAGTGTAACCCTGTGTTATAAACCAATTACATTAGGGCACTCAATGAAACTAGGGCATGATTCAATTACAGCATGCAAGTGGTTATTAATGATGATTATAATTTTATCAAACAGGATTGGAAATGCTGTGTATTTGCTGAAATGGATTAAAAATCATGTACAAGACAAAGCTATCAACATTCGCTTCTTTTATGATATTGCATGTGTGTTGGATACACATTTGAGAGTAGGATTTTTTTTGGCAGTTTTGTTTCAACTGAAATCTTTGTCGTGGTACTCTAGTATTTTTGCTTGTGAAACGATTGTTGTATTGTTTTATATGCACTGTAGAATACGCACCAGGAAACATTGCTTGAAAATGTTACTCTTGCGATACCAGCATTTCACTGCTATGGACGCAAAGTTTCTTGTCAGGTATTTTGAAAGATATGCCCATTGAATACTTTTGAGGAGTTAATAGTTATTGTAGAACGCATGCATCCTTACTTCAAAACAGCTAATGTTTTCATGATTCATTTTTTGTTCTTTTCCATTATAACACTAGGTCAACTACAGTGGAAGAAGGCTAGGAGGGTTTGGGTTGAGTGATGGCGAGGTGATGGAGAGATTGTGGTCTTACTTAAGGCCAACAGCAAAAGTAACGAAAGAAATTACTCCAGCCCATCGAGTCGATACCTTAACTGACTTTATGATGCACTACGCAAAGAAGTCCATTTCGAACCTTGGTAATGTTGCTGTCAATCTTCACGTTTTACAAATACGGTCATTACCAGAATATATCCTTTTGTGACCGATTTCAGTTGTGATGTTTTCGTAAACCAGTCGTTACGTAAACCAGTCGTTTTCGTAAACCACTCTGTAATCTATATTCATGTTTTTCTCGGTATATTAGCATCTCTATTGGTAGAGGCCTAACAAGCCTCATTTTCATCCGAGTTTAAATAAAGTCATCATCATCATCATCATCATCTTGCTGTTTTTGACTGATTCTTTTTTTTCCCAACAATTTAGGAGAACGACTTCGTGACCATTTGGAGAAAGCAGTGGAAATGGAGAAAGAAACTCAAGAGCAACTAAATTTGCTTCTTGAGAAGTTGAACGAAACAGGTTGGGGTTTGATTTTACTATCTGTCATATTTTTATGTTATCCCTCCAATATATAGGGATGTCGAGATGATGATACAGCCCCGTTTTACTATTGATTTTTGGTGTTTTTTTTCCATTACCAAGGTATTAAGGTGGACATATCCAGCATCTCAGAGTGGAGTATGATGGAGAAATCTACGGCTAACAAAGCGGCCAGCGCAAGAAAAGCTAGTACGTACAAATTGTCCGTTTAACTAGGATGGAGATCGGGTGTTGTTAATGTTATCTGAGGTCGCATATTTATTGAGGGGAAGTTATTTGGATTGGCTCCTCGCCTTTAACGACCAATAATAAAAATTGGTTATAGATAATTGTTTTAAGTGCTAAAGAGGAACATAATGAACTACCACAACTGAAGCTAAGAGTTACTCAAGTGATTACAAATATTTAGGATTTGACGTTTTCTTCTTGAAAGGTTCATCACCAGATGATTACTCAGACAAGTTGAGGCAGTTCTTCTGTGTACGGTATGAAGTGGCATGAGGATTTGGTTTTCATATAATGCAGTTTACTCCAAATGTGCAACTCGAGATTTAGTTTTTGAATTTTGCAAGAATTATGTCACTTTTTGGTCCATCACCAGGCTCTCTGTCATTCATCTCCATTTTTCTGAAAATTTTCCACTGAATTTTTCACACCGTTCATTTACAGAACAAACCTGCAAAAATGCTCCCGGGATCTGAAACTTGGAAAATATTGACCGATCAGCTTGACAGGTATGAAACCATCTTTTGGATCCTGCAAGTTACTCTCCTAGTCTGGGAACTACGTTATATTTACGTCCAAGAACAGTTTTGAAATGAGATCTGCCAAAACAAAACCAAAGTAATCATTTCTAGCCACAACATCTACAAATAGCTAATTATACTACGAGACCTGAAACAGTCAGGCAATCGAGCAATAAGAATTATGGACAATGGCAGTCAAACGTGCAAGTCGTTATTGGTATTTTACTTGATTCTCGCGGCAAGTTTGGCAATGGCATTGCAAAGCAATGGTATTTTACCTGGTTTTTCACGGCTGTTTGGCAATGGCATTGCAAAGCAATGCAGAACCAAACCAAATGCAATTTTATTTGGAAAAATGATTTTGGCTTCTCCACTTTTTCCCTTTCTGGCGGTAATAGGTTGGATGAACAGCTAAAGAACCTTGAAAGCGGCCAACCCCGGTGGTCTCCGGACAGCAGCATGTATATTGCATACCTCCGCGATTTGCAAGACGAGCGTCGAGACGACCTGTTGTTGTCCATGCATGTTAAGTGCTCAGAAAGGTGGTTTCTCTTACAACTGATGAAGAAATATGCAGGTATTGCATTGATATGTTCAGGTGTCAACATTTGTCGTCAAGAAGCCCAATTGAAGCTGTAACTGTCATACCGTAGCGACATGATAGCTGTAAATCTCGGCTTTTTATGGTATCATTTTGACTTTTGTCGTGTTAATTCTTCAGATGGACAAGCCATTGCGAAACGGCTTTGTACGCAGATCACGAAGGCAACAGGAGCCATTAAACAGCTGGTCAAGGAATATACAAAACAAAACGTTGACACGTTGGATTGTAAATACCCTTCCACAATTTCAGTCGAAGACGCGTTAAACATCGACAGTCCTTTGTGGCTTGTACTTAACGATGACATCCAGTCGCATTCTACTGTCCCCTATTGTTTAAAGAGGCAACTCATTGATATGGTCCATGTCCGCAAAAGATGCCAAGAGGAAATAACCAACATCAAAGAAGAAATGGTCCGAATGCTCAGTCATTTCGAGGGAAAGTTGAAGGTATTGGACGCATGGTCAAAGGAGCTGATAGAACAGAAGGATTTGGAGCGAGCTCGAGCTCGTGCATTGCTTGCTATTGCTTGCACTAAAATGGATGAGCTTTCCGTATTCACTCACCATCTCCACGGTCTCTTTTCTGGAGGTGCTGGTGGCCATAAAGAATGTGAAGCTCAGTTTGATCTTGGAATTTTCCCTGAAGTGGATTCCGATGATGACGATGAGGAGGTTCAAAAAGATGACGATGATAACACTGATGAAGCTGACCTTGTTCAACAGCTCGGCCAAAGTGAAATCTTTGAGGACTTGCGTTCCGTTCTTTATGCCGAATACGGAAGTGACAGCGCATCCGATTCAGATAGTTCAGATTTCGACACAGAAATATCTTAATGTTAACTTGTGAATCGTCTCAGCTACCTGTTCCTTTTTTTTTCACTCATAAACGTGAAGCTACCAAAAAATGCTACCAATCTGCAAACAAAAACAAAATAAACTCTAGGTTAATCAGTCAGTCACTTTGCAAGACAACTAGGAGGTCTCCTCTGGAAGTTAATGCAACCTCCTTTTCTCCTCCTTGCTGCCTTAACGCACCTTTGCCTGGTCACTTTGTTGGGACGTTTTTAGCCTGTTTAAATTCAGGGCGTTCCAGCATTTTGGCCCAAGTGTTTGTACGTAAAACAGTGATGAATAGTTACAATTATTTGGTGCATTTTTACGTGATTCAGTTAAGCGGAGATCAATACGATATCCCATAAGCGCCACTAGAAAGTCGCAGAAATTGGCCAATTTCGCCAGAATTAATTTGTCCAAGTACCCCATGAAAATTAATAGAAAGTTACTAAAACTGGCCAATATCAACGAAGTAAGTCCAAGTCCATATCCCATGAAAATCATAAAAAAGTTGCGGAAATTGACTGGCACAAAATTGAAAATTGAACCAAGCCCTATCAATAGCAATATCCCATAACAGCCGCGAGAAAGTCGCAGAAAATAAGACAAAATCACCAAAATAGATGTGTCCAAGTGTCCCATGAAAATCAGGGGCCCTTTCTTGGGCAAACTGACCAAGATCGCTAAAGTGGGACCTAAATGCAGGCCAAGAGCAATATCCCATGGAAACCATACGAAAATTTTGAAAACCGGCCAATATCACTAAAATGAGTCTAACACTGGTCAATGCTGATGTCCCAAGAGGAACATAAGAAAGTCTGTGGTAACTGGCCAATATCTCAAAAATAAGTCCAACCTGGGTCAATGCGGATATCCCATGACAAACATTGCAAAATTATTAATAAAGACCAAAATGGAAGTTTGAACCAAGTGCAGTCAATAGCAATGTCCCATAAGAGCTGCGAGAAAGTCGCAGAAATTGGAAAAAAAAATCACTAAAATTGACGTGTCTAAGTATCCCATGAAAATCAGGGCCCCTTTTTTGGGCAAACTGTGTAAAATTGCCAAAGCGGGACCTAAATGCGGGTCAAGAACAACATCCCATTGAGACCATAATAAACTTGTGGAAACTGGCCAATATCGCTAAAATGAGTCTAACGAGGGTCAATGCTGATAGCCCATGAAGATTAAAAGAAAGTCTGTGGAAACTGGCCAATATCGCGAATTGAGTCTAGTACGGGTCAATGCCCACATCTCATGAAAACCAAAATAAAGTCTGGAAACTGGCCTATATCACAAAAATGAGTCTAACACGGGTCAATGCCGACATCCCATGAAGATTAAAAGGAAGTCTCTGGAAACTGGCCAATATCGCAATAAGAGTCCAACACGGGTCTATGCCGACATCTCATGAAAACCAAGAGAAGGTCTGTGGCAACGGATCAATATCGCTGAAAATAAGCGTACAACGGGTCAATGTCGATATCCCACGAAAACCAAAATAAAGTCTGTGGAAACTTGCCGATATCGCTAAAATGGGCCAATTTAGTGAAAATGGGTCCAAGTGCGGCTCTACGCCAATATCCTATGAAAATCATACGAAAGCTGTTGAAACTGGCCTCTATCGCTAAAGTGGACCAACTTAGTTAAAATGGGTCCAAGTGCGGTCTATGGTGATATCCAATGAAAGTCATAAGAAAGTTGTTTAAACTGACCAATATCGCTAAAATGGGCCAATTCAGTTCAAATGGGTCCAAGTGCTGGTCTATGCCGATATCCCATGAAAGTCATAAGAACGTTGTTGAAACTGGCCAATATCGCTAAAATTAATTGGCCAATTCAGTTAAAATGGGCCGGTCTAAGCGCTGGTCTATGCCGATATCCTATGAAAGTCACAAGAAAGTCGTTGAAACTGGCCAATATTGGTAAAAATGGGTGAATTCAGTTAAAATAGGCCGGTCCAAGTGCAGGTCTATGCCGATATCCCATGAAAACCATAAGAAAGTTGTGGAAACTGGCCAATATCTCTAAAATGGGCCAATTGAGTTAAAATGGGTCCAAGTGCGGGTCTATGCCGATATCCCATGAAAATCATATGAAAGTTGTTGAAACTGGCCAATATCGCAAAAATGGGTCAATTTAGTTACAATGGGTCCAAGTGCAGGTCTACGCCGATATTCTATGAAAATCATATGAAAGGTGTTGAAACTGGCCTGTATCGCTAAAGTGCACCAATTTAGTTAAAATGGGTCCAAGTCCGGGTCTATACCGATATCCCATGAAAGTCATAAAAGTTGGCCAGTTGTTAATACTGGCCAATGTCGCTAAAATGGGCCAATTTAGTTGAAATGGGTCCAAGTGCGGGTCTATGTCGATATCCCATGAGAATCACATGAGAGTTGTTGAAATTGGTCAATATCGCTAAAATGGGCCAATTTAGTTAAAATGGGTCCAAGTGCGGGTGTATGCCGATATCCTATGAAAGTCCTAAGAAAGTTGTGGAGACTGGTCAATATCTTTAAAAATGAGCCAATTTAGTTAAAATGGGTCCAAGTGCGAGTCTATGCCGATATCCTATGAAAGTCATAAGAAAGTTGTGGAGACTGGCCAATATCTTAAAAAAATGGGCCAATTTAGTTAAAATGAGTCCAAGTGCGGGTCTATGCCGATATATCATGAAGATCATATGAAAGTTCTGGAAACTGGCCAATATCGCTAAAATGGGCCAATTCAGTTAAAATAGGCCGGTCCAAGTGCGGGTCTATGCCGATAGAGTTGTTGAAACTGGCCAATATCGCTAAAATAGGCCAATTGAGTTAAAATGGTCCCAAGTGCGGGTCTATGCCGATATCCCATGAAAATCATATGAAAGTTGTTGAAATTGGCCAATATCGCTAAAATGGGCCAATTTAGTTGAAATGGGTGTAAGTGCGGGTCTATGTCGATATTCCATGAAAATCATATCAAAGTTGTTGAAATTGGCCAATATCGCTAAAATGGGCCAATTTAGTTGAAATGGGCGTAAGTGCGGGTCTATGTCGATATTCCATGAAAATCATATTAAAGTTGTTGAAATTGGCCAATATCGCTAAAATGGGCCAATTTAGTTGAAATGGTCCAAGTGCGGGTCTATGTCGATATCCCATGAAAATCATATCAAAGTTGTTGAAATTGGCCAATATCGCTAAAAATGGGCCAATTTAGTTGAAATGGGTGTAAGTGCGGGTCTATGTCGATATTCCATGAAAATCATATCAACGTTGTTGAAATTGGCCAATATCGCTAAAATGGGCCAATTTAGCTCATATGGGTCCAAGTGCGGGTCTATGCCGATATCCTTTGAAAGTCACAAGAAAGTCGTTGAAACTGGCCAATATTGGTAAAAATGGGTGAATTCAGTTAAAATAGGCCGGTCCAAGTGCAGGTCTATGCCGATATCCCATGAAAACCATAAGAAAGTTGTGGAAACTGGCCAATATCTCTAAAATGGGCCAATTGAGTTAAAATGGGTCCAAGTGCGGGTCTATGCCGATATCCCATGAAAGTCATAAGAAAGTTGTGGAGACTGGCCAATATCTTTAAAAATGGGGCAATTTAGTTAAAATGGGTCCAAGTGCGGGTCTATGCCGATATCCCACGAAAATCATATGAAAGTTGTTGAAACTGGCCAATATCGCTAAAATGGGCCAATTAAGTAAAAATCGGCCAGTGCAAGTGCGGGTCTATGCCGATATCCCATGAAAGTCTTAAGGAAGTTGTTGAAACTGGCCAATATAGCTAAAATGGGCCAATTTAGTCAACATGGGTCTGCCGATATCCCATGAATGTCCCATGAAAGTTGTTGACACTGGCCAATATCGCGATGAGTCTAAAACGGTCATTACTGATATCCCATGTCAAACAAAGGAAAGCTGAACAAAAAGGACAATTTTTTCAAATCGATTTAAGCAGGTGAATGCCAATATACCACAGAAATCACAAAAATGTGAGTCAGTTTTCATTGTTCGAGAAGACTCATTTGGATAAATTCACGTCTGCTTCAAATTGTTTATAATGATCTGAATGATATCTTCCCGGGAACGTTAAAACACACATAGTTTTCCAGGGTTTTTACATCAGCTAAGGACCAAGAAAAATCCGGGCCATAATGGTCTTCATTTCGTCTTTTAATTGGTTTTCACAGCAACAAAGTCTTCGTTTAACCAGAAGTAGCCGCAACACAAAAAGAAAATGAATAGCGGTGACTGTTTTCCCCCCTACTTAATCCTAAAAAATTTAAAGTGCTATTACGTGCCACTCTTGTTGAATGCCAAGAATTAGGGTAAATGTTCAGACGGGTTCATTCGTGGAGGAAGATCAACTACAATACTTAATGAAGTGACTAACTGATTGACGAGTAAAGTACAAGCGTTAGAAGTACATAGCTTAGTCACCCTGAATTGGACTACTGCTTGAATGAAGATAGTGACGATACTAGAGGGGAAAGCTGCGTAAGCCATTTAATGATCAGTTTTCCGAATGCCCATGATTTACTTTCGACTCAGCAGACGCAGCAAGTGTGACACTGTTTACCAAGTGTCATAAAATTAAGCCAGTTAAAACATATTTACAATTGGAATACGCAGTATGTAATAGTGGAAGTATTCCTGTGTTTAACGCAAATTTTACTGTTGGCTAAAACACCAAACTCGGATCTAAAAAAAAGGCCGTGAATGGAAAAGGAGAAAAATACACCTGCGAATGGTGCTATATTCTTAACTTTGTTATGAAACTATGCGATAGACAATGGTATTTGTAAAGCCCGATGAACAGTGTTTTTTTTTCTTTTATTGCCTTCTGAGATTTCACACATTAGCTAAAAAACCAAACCAAAAGAACTACAAAATGAAGAGATTTATTTGCTAAAAACCACGTTACAATTGGTTATGCACAGTTCCAAAACGTTGTCGCACCTTCTCAGGGAAGTCAGCCTTAAGAAGTTGATCTATGTCGAGTGACCGAAAAAAAGTTGCTCACAAGGCTATTCATAAAAGCGACCGAAAACACCGATTCCCCTTCATCGATTGCCTCATGACACAAAGGGTGCAATGCTGGAGTAAGGACCCTTTGCACTTCAGTCATAACGTTCCCCCGTGTGTGTTCGTAGTAAAAGAACAGGAACTTCAGGTATTTCTCCGGCCGTATTTGGTAACAGCATTTAAAATTCAGTATCTGCGTAAAAAAGGGTTAAAAAGTTCATCACGTCAGAGTTAAATACTTAAAAGAGCAAATAGTTCATCAGTCTTACATTCTAGCGTCTTCACTTTGTTTCATTCAAATTTCACATTCCTTTCTCACGCCTAATAAACCGACACTATGAGTTGTTAACATCCTTAACCTTAAACTTTACAAAGCCAGAAATAAATAAACTGGCTCACCTTTGGAAACGATAAAACCAGGAGCCGATGAGGTGCTGTGTTAAGGGAAATTAGGTAAAGTGCATAAATGAGTAGTCCCAACGGAACAGCAGATGTGTGGAAAGTTGACTGGTCAACACTAACTGTAGCAGTGGTTGCAAATGACGAATAAACACAACAAGAGCTTGTGTGGGATGAAGATTGCTGAACTCTAACAAGGGCACTTAGATGAGATGGCTTTACATTGGTGGAAGGTGATGACAGGCATCTAACTAGCGGAGCGGACAGGCTGTGACATGTATCAGGGGAGAAGGGAGTGTAGTGTATAGCGTGCTAATAAGATGTATGTATCGTAATATTAAGATGTATTGCAATGGAAAGATGATTTGTAATGTAAAATGGCTTCTAACTTAAACCAGGTGGACTAGAGGAAGTTGATGAATTACTAAAGGAAGGAGCGGGCGTATGGGAAGTTGATGTGTGAGTAATGGCTGTAGGGGTTATGCAACTATCCGAGGAGGGTCCAGGTAAAGATATAGCAAAGCTCCAGTCATGACGGGTGAGCCACAGCTTTCGGCGCTGGCCGCTTCCATAAAGCGACGGTTTCCGGGGAATAACACCAGTCTCTCCCTTTATATCCAATAGAAGGTTGTTAAATAAAATGCCCATTTGCTGTATCTTGGCGTAAGGCATTTTACTTCCTCTCCTTTCAACAAGTTCACCTACGACAGAGGAAGAAATTAACAGCAAAAAAAAAAAAAAACTGAAGCTACATGTCACTGCTGGCTGCACTGAATATCATATAACCATACAGGACTTCTAGCTATAGACTATAGACAAAGAGAATTGCCACAAGAAGAAATCAAAAGCAGAATCCTAATTTGTGTCGGGAAAGACGGACTTTTTTTCGTATTGCATAAAATCAAAACAAAAAGTAGAAACTAAGGGTAAAACAGCTATTGACCCCTTCCACCTAACTACTTCAAATAGAAGTCTATGAATAAGTAGTTTTCACTCATGGCAAAACTGAAACTGAATGCGGCCTTCTGGTCCACCGACATTGCCGCTCTGACATCTGGTCTGAACCCGAGCGTGCATGTATCAAGGCACATATATGTATAAAAAAGCATACTGTATTTGGTGTCGAACACTTCTTGTAGATGTTTTACAGAGACGTCTTGCTTTTCCTCCAAGAAATTACCTATAAAATAACGACATATTTTCACTGGAAATCTGATACTTTCTTTTATAATTTCTTAGAAATCCAGATGCGTAGTGTAGTAAGTTGTTGATCTAAACATTAATGTAGTGCCTTTCATTGTGTTTCATTTCCTGGTATTCCTGGTATTCCTGGTACTTCAAGTCTACTGAAAGTATACTTTGTGTATCTCATTTGCAGTACACTTTGATTACAGAATTAGTATACTAAAAGAATACTTAATTTTGGTAAGGGATAATATACTGAGACTACTGTGGTATTTAAGACCAAAGATGTACACTTTAAGTAGCCTAAAACGAGAAAAGGGATTGCTGCTCTTGATGATGCGTTTAGCTGTCCTGTTTATGTTTTCAGTGAGGAAATGCAATACAAATTGGAATCTACATGTAATTGGTTTAATACATGTTTTTTTTTTCTTCATCATCAACTCATGGATAGAAAAATCCAAAAGGGGGATTGTAGTGTCGTCACTTAGACACAAAGAGACTGTTTCCCTTTCCTTGCCAAAGGCCAAATGAACTTTATCGAAAAACACGTTACACAGATAGAAGTATAAGTGTTTACTGACGTAGTAATTTTACAGCATGCGGGTATTTCCAGTACAGTAGGATTACTGCAAGTAATACGTTTACTGAATTAAGTACAAAGTGCTCACCTTAGAACCCATACTAGGTTGTTGTCAATAAATGAGATAGGTACATGTATAATCAATACACTACAGGGATCAATCAAAGACACACTTCACAAATTCTTAAGCAAAAAAAATGTAGAAAGATTTCAACATTACAAGTCAATTCGGAAGAGCTTCTGAAACTGCATATCAAAAGTAAAGTGCTAATTAATGCATATTTATAGTCAGTATACTCACTGTGTAATCTACTTGCAAATGTTTCCATGATGTTTGTTTTCAAAAGACTGTCACCAATTCCAGCTGAACCTTGGTAACAAATGCCATCATATGCACATAACACAACTGCATGACCACCTAATGTTTCCAGTTCAGCAACCTGTGTAAACCATTGATAAGGGTTAGTAACAAGAATGTACCTGAGTTTTTAAATAACTTTCATTGTTTAATAGGAGAGTGAGACACCTAGTGACCAATTATAAAAATTACAAGTAATGAAAAACATTTGGCACATCTTAATACCTGACAATCCCTACAGATAAATATCATATTTTAATTTGATAATAGTCAATCTACCAGTTAAATAAATAATTATAACAATAAGAAAACTGGGAAATTATAAACTTTTATCGATTAAATCAATGTATGGCAGAATTCAATACAAAATGCTTGTTTAAACAAAATTTAACATCTTCTAGTCCTGATCTGGGCTAGAAAAGTTCAGGCAAAGATACACAAAAAAGAGATGGGAGAGCTGTTCTAGCACAATTGAGGGCCATTTTCAACATAAACCAAATCATGTCAGTTACTTTATCAGGTATATCACTTCAATTACTTGTTACTAAGATCTCATTTGATGTAGTTTAGTAAACTGTACTCATGCAGTCATTTAAAAACTACAAAGTTCACAACATATACTGTGATAAACATCATAGTAATTATTTAATAATGGCCGTGATGATAATAATATTATTACTACCTGACCTGTTTCATGATGTTACCAATGATCCTCTTGGCTTGTTTATCAGCTGAGGGTGGTGACACAACTGACCCTGTATCTGTTGCCACCTTTTTGTAGGCATCTCTATCTGACTCAGACAAGTTTCTCCACTTTTCTCCAATGATATGGAAGACCTCTGCACTTCCCCCTGTCTGTTCTGCGGAATTAAAGGACATGACATAATCACAGAAAAGACTGTGGGAAGAGCAGAGGTCTTCCATACCATTGGAGAAAAGTGGAGGAACTTGTCCAATTTTAGCTAAATATGTAGTTTATATCTGTGATTACCTTTCTGTAGGAACTCCCTAGTGAAAGCATTAAACCCACTTTGTTTCCTCACTGGTTTCTTTTCTGTCCTCTTCTGTGCATCAAGCACTCTGGGACCACTATTACATTTTGCATCATGATTGTTTATCCAGTGCTGATCAGAAAAAAAGTAATGTTTCACATTATTGAAAAAAAAAGAAAAGACAAAGAAGTGCATGTAAAATTCCAACTGGTTTACAAATTTGGCAAACAAGACAACTTTGAACTAGCTGTCACTGACAGTTAGTTTGTAATTTCAAAAGGATCATGAAAAAACCTATACTAAATCAACAATTGGGAAAACATTCTGTCTAATTAATTTATTGCATTGGCATGACTCATAACAGTTAGATGACATTGTACAGTAGCTGAAAAAGTATTGGAAAAAAGTAAAGTGTTATTATACAAGTCAACTCAATCCTAAGGACATGTTTGCTTAGCTTTTACAATTTGCTCAAGTAGTGACACCACATCTTCCCTCAAGATCTTCTTTAACTCTAAATCAGTTTTCCATAAATTGTACATTGCTTTGAGGTAGGTGAGCATATTAAGACTACCACAATATAATTAAATTCAAAAACTTGATTGTTATTATCATTGTAATATCTACTATGCCAATGACACCCCTATTACCGGTATGTCGCCATTTTGAATTTGCAAAGTCTAGGAGGAGAGGTCTACGCATGTAATCCCAAACATTGAAGTTCTGAGCCTCTTGAAGATCTTGAGTCCTTAATAGTATTTCTTGATATATCTCTACTCATTCGTATGGTACAGTTTAAACAGTGACATCAATTAATTGCAAAGTTTGTTTATCTTGCTATAAAACTTGAGAAATACTCCTCTTATATTCAACTGTAATATTACCAACATTTGTAAATTGTTGTAAGTCAAAAATCTTTTTAAATTGATTTTTATTTGTTCCTACTTTGCATAATGTATATGCCAAAATAATCAATAAATAAACAAATCAACAGAGAGAGCAAGGTAGAGAGAGAGAGAGTGAGAGAGGGAGAAATGTATATATACATGCCCATATTTGACAATTATTCGACGATATTCACCGAACCTGGGGCAAAAAATTGTTTTAGTATAATTTCAGAGCTGAACAATAGAGAAATTTCTAAAATCATAACATTTTAGTGACATTCATTAACATTTTGTCTTAACATTTTATATAAACCGCGTGGAGCAGTTTATGTAGCGTCATATAAGGAACCGCTCAACCAATCAGATTGCTGGAAACTCTTTGCTCAGCTCTGAAATTATACTAAACATATATATATGAATGAGTAAATCTAAAGTGCCCTGGCCATTGACTATCTTGTCATTTACTGCCTTGAAGAACATATTTGAAAATTATCAGGAATCAATTCTACAATATGATCCTTTTCTATTAACATCCTTGCAAGTACCTTATTCAAAATATTCAGTTTAATTGGGTTTTACTGTAATTATAAAAAAGATAAAATTTATATTATAAGTAAATAATAAAACAATTAGCTTCAACTGAAACCACCCACAACCATCTAAAACCAATATGAGACTGAGAGAATTGGCTTGTTAGGCCATCTGAAGACAAACGATTTCCATCATCATCGTGCTCAATTAATAATTTTTCGTTGTACATCGAACAGGAGAGGGGTGCAACTTAAAAAAGCCATTATTGTTCCAATAATTTCATTATGTAAGAATATATTACAGTCGATCTCATTTTCAGGTGAACAATTAAATCACGAGAGGACAAAGTTGTACAATTGTTATCAAGAAATTTTTCATAATCGTACCTAGTACATTACGTTTTCATTAGAAGTAAACGTACTTTCATTCAGTACAATTGTCAGCAATGCGAAACGTGCAAACGGGATCCAAAGAATTTCTAGTGATTACAAAGGTCACCAGAGGCGCGCGCTAAATCGTAAAAAACTTAATGGATACGGTACTCTGAGAACATTATTTTTCGGTTGTGAGTGATTTCAGATGGTTTTGAATTGTTTAAGATAATTTTAGTTTGTTTTTAGGTGGCTTTAGGTGGCTTCAAATGGTTGAAGGCGGTTTCTGGTCGTTCCATCTAAAATTACATTATGCATGACACGCTTAATTTTCTTTCAACATCAACGGCTTTCACATTATTCGTGAAAAGTGATGGACAACGCAGAACTAGAACTAAGCTGGCTGGCGAAATCTTACGCTGTAACAACGTATACAGCCTGTGTGTGATAAAATAAAAAAAAAAAGGTCGAAAGATGTCCCAAGATCGTAACAGAAAAGGTCAAAAGTTCAGAAATTACACCAAGATAAAAAATAGCTTCAAAGTCTTACCAACATACATACATGAAATTTAGTGTAGGAAATTAATTATCCTAGTGCCTATGATAAAATGTATGTTAATCACTTCTAGGCCGAGGAACCTTTTAAGGTGTAAGCTGAAAAATACCTTCACTTGGTTTTCGGAAATGCCGACTCTCGCGGCATGCACGAATTTTGTCGCACATGGCTTTCTTGGTCGAGGTCATTCCTTCGTTGAAAAAACGTGGTTAGCACTTCCTTTTGTTCCTCTGAATAAATTAATCTGGATTGCCTTTCCATTTTAGAGTAAAAAGGTCAGAATCAGGTAATGGGAAACAATAACCTAAAGGTTCACGTTGTGCAGGGAAACAAAGCAGCTAGTCAAAGGGGTCAGAAAAGGGCACAAATATTTTGACAGTATACGTCACAAGCTCACGATAGGTAAATAGGCCCTACTTTGACCGCTTGCATGCGTTAATTTGATGCTAATTAAATCCGCATACAAGCGAATCGGGTGCTTCCTGTGTGGGGAAACAGTAAATTCCTCATTTCCAGGCTCTCCAAGTCTTTGCCCGCGCAGTTATGATAAACAAACGGTTTCGTGTAATTTGATATATTCCAAAGGCCTGAATAACGTTATTGTTAGATGAATCTGACTATTCAGTCGAAATAAAAGATATAGCATCCGAATTACTGACGTATTACGTTTTTATCATCCTTTTGTATCCATCATCTGTGTTGAATGCTAAATGGTAAACGAGATTGAGGAGAGGGTCTGGAACGGGAGAAGGGTACAAATAACCATTTACAACTCAAATCTTTACATTTTTGTGCCTAAAAGAATGTTTAGAGTCCACGTTAGTATTCCATCTTACACGCGGACGGGAATCATTCAACGCTTTTGGTCCTTTTTAAAACATAAAACAGTTCCAAAAATTTCAAAGAAAACAGTTAAAGTTCGTAATTCATTTAGCGTTGAATCGTTAGGTGCTTATTTCTTATGAATTTCTTTCAACTAATTTCGATCAAAAACTTAACGAGCAAAGAGCTCTCAACAACAAATACTAACGTGTGAATAAAGGCTGATAGTTTCGAAAGAAACTGTTTGGGGCTGCGTCGGTGGGAGTAACGAAATAATTTGGATATATCAACAAAGTTGAAATGGTAAATTGGCCACCGTAATGATTACAAAAGCTGACGTTTCGAGCGTTAGCCCTTCGTCGGAGCGAATAGAGGAATTGTGGGTTGTGTGTGCTTTTAAAGGCAGAAAATGGAGCTACGTTATTGGTGGGTGCATGGCAACGAGAAAAACATGAATAAATTAGTGGAATGAAAAGCGTTCATTGATCCCTGTGGGATTTAGACTGCCGGTTTGAAAGATGAGCTTTTGTTCAAGATTTTTACGGCTTTCCGTGCCACCTGAGTGCAAGGAAAGACCGCAGATTGCCATATGTTGCTTAGAATGATTGGGTAAATTAAAATGTCTAGCGACTGGTTTCGATGTGTCCTTGTCATTCCTTTCCACGTCTCGAAGGTGTTCTCGGAATCGGTCACCTAGTCTTCTGCCTGTTTCGCCGATGTATATCTTTTTGCAATAAGTGCAAGTTATGCAATAGATTACATTAGCGGAGGTGCACGTAAAGTGATCGGTGATCTTAATGGATCGTTTAGGTCCCGATATTTTATCAGTGTTGTGAATGAAAGGACACGTTTTGCATCGTGCACGAGCGCATTTAAAAGTGCCTGGTTGCTCATTAGTCTGAAAAGAACTTCTGACCAAAAAATTGCCTAAGTTTTTGTCGCGTTTGAATGAAATGAGCGGAGGCTGCGAAAAGATAGTGCCTGTCTCTGGATCGTTTTGAAGTAATTTGAAGTTTTTAAGAATGATGGATTTAACTGAGTGGTTGTGAGGGTGAAACGTGAGAGTGAATGGAATGCGGTCGGAATCTTCCTTATGCGACGTTTGTAGTGCTGAGTGTCGATCAATAAGTTGAGCGCGGTGGTAACCCGCTTGAACGACGGAAACAGGGTAACCACGTTCATCGAAGAACTGGCACATCGACTCTGATTCGTGGTGAAAATCAGAGTCATTACTACATAAACGACGAAGTCTTAGAAACTGAGAAAAAGGAATGGAATTCTTAACGTGAGATGGATGAGAAGACGAATATAACAAGTAATTATGCGAGTCTGTAGGTTTGTAATACACACTAGTGCATAAACCGTTACCTTCAATTGAAACTTTGACGTCTATAAAGGATAAAGAATTGTCAGAAATTTCCCAAGTATATTTCAGAGCCGGGTGAAAAGAATTGACTGCAGTTATGAATTGAGTGAGCTCCTCTCTGGTAGAGGAGGTAGCGCCGATACAGTCGTCGATGTAGCGACCGTAGAGTTCAGGTTTGGACCCGTTGTATTGGCTGAAAAATTGGTGTTCGACAAAGCCTACAAAAAGATTCGCATAGCTAGGTCCCATTTTGGTGCCCATGGCTACACCATTGGTTTGTTTGAAGTTGTTTCCGAATGAAAAACAATTGAGTGTGAGCACTAGTTCGGCTAAGCGTAGTAGTGTTTCAGATTTAGGTTCCTTAACAGTACGTTGATCAAAAAAATGTTTAAGGGCCAGAAGGCCTTCGCCATTAGGAATGACAGTGTAAAGAGACGTAATGTCCATGGTGAAAAGGAGTTTGTTTTGGCCGAGGAAATTAAAGTCTTGAAAAATTTGAAGAGCGTGTTGGCTGTCTTTAATATATGATGGTAAAGTTTTGACGATGGGAGCCATAATTTTGTCTCAATAGCTGGAGATAAGTTCGGTAGGGCAACTGCAAGCCGAGACAATGGGCCGACCCGGGTTGTTAGGTTTGTGAATTTTAGGTAAAAAGTAAATACGAGAAGTTCTAGGAGTGGTTATGATGAGATTCTTTGCTGTGGCCGGCAATTCTTGTTTAGTTATGAGTTGATTGATCGTATTCTTGACGGAGTTTTGATTGATGGCAGTGAGGTCTTTGTCGACCTTTTGATAAAAAGAGGTCTCAGAAAGTTGCCGCAAAGCTTCTTTTTGGTAGAGGTCGGTGCGCCAAACAACGACTGAGCCGCCCTTATCGGCCGCTTTGATAACTATGTCTTTGCGTTTTCTAAGACTTTGTAGAGCCGACCACTCTTCAGAAGAGAGATTAGAAAATTTGGTAATACGTTTGAAATTGAGTTTGTTGATATCGTGGCGGCATTTTTTGATAAAAAAGTCTAATGATGCGAATTGGCCCTCTGGGGGAGTCCATTCAGACCTTCGAGTCTGAAGTGTTTCGAAAGTGTCTTTGTTCGAGGTGTTAGAATCATCCTCTCTGTTGTGAAAAAAGGCTTTTAATTGAACGCGGCGAAGGAATTTTTCTACGTCTTGTTTAATTGAGAATTCGTCCGTTGTTTTAGAAATGGGAACGAAATTTAAGCCCTTACTGAGGACGGATTTTTCTGAATCGGAAAGTGAGAGGTTTTCTGGAATGGCAACTACAGTTTTGAGGTTTTCTGGTGATGAGTGGTTAGCGATTTGGGGATTTAGTAATGACTCTGATTTTCACCACGAATCAGAGTCGATGTGCCAGTTCTTCGATGAACGTGGTTACCCTGTTTCCGTCGTTCAAGCGGGTTACCACCGCGCTCAACTTATTGATCGACACTCAGCACTACAAACGTCGCATAAGGAAGATTCCGACCGCATTCCATTCACTCTCACGTTTCACCCTCACAACCACTCAGTTAAATCCATCATTCTTAAAAACTTCAAATTACTTCAAAACGATCCAGAGACAGGCACTATCTTTTCGCAGCCTCCGCTCATTTCATTCAAACGCGACAAAAACTTAGGCATTTTTTTGGTCAGAAGTTCTTTTCAGACTAATGAGCAACCAGGCACTTTTAAATGCGCTCGTGCACGATGCAAAACGTGTCCTTTCATTCACAACACTGATAAAATATCGGGACCTAAACGATCCATTAAGATCACCGATCACTTCACGTGCACCTCCGCTAATGTAATCTATTGCATAACTTGCACTTATTGCAAAAAGATATACATCGGCGAAACAGGCAGAAGACTAGGTGACCGATTCCGAGAACACCTTCGAGACGTGGAAAGGAATGACAAGGACACATCGAAACCAGTCGCTAGACATTTTAATTTACCCAATCATTCTAAGCAACATATGGCAATCTGCGGTCTTTCCTTGCACTCAGGTGGCACGGAAAGCCGTAAAAATCTTGAACAAAAGCTCATCTTTCAAACCGGCAGTCTAAATCCCACAGGGATCAATGAACGCTTTTCATTCCACTAATTTATTCATGTTTTTCTCGTTGCCATGCACCCACCAATAACGTAGCTCCATTTTCTGCCTTTAAAAGCACACACAACCCACAATTCCTCTATTCGCTCCGACGAAGGGCTAACGCTCGAAACATACATACATACATACATACTTTATTTATTCCAGTAGCAGATGATAACTATTATATACAAATAAAACTAAAAAGAAAATACTTCTAGAAAAGGAAGTTAAGAGGTTATCCCTGTGTAAAAACTCCCTTAAAAGAAAAGACAAAATATAAATCAAAATCATTACAATCAAATATTTAAGTACGATTTAAGTTTAGATTTAAAATGCTGAAAGCTGTCAGCTTCCACTATATCACCCGGTAACTCATTCCATAATTTGACAATCCTAATAAAAAAAGAATTTTTGTAACAATTAAGTCTAGCTGGTTTAATATAGAGTTTATATTGATGATTTGCTCTCGTAGACCGAATCGTGGCAATATCAAAGAAGTCTTCAGAATTTAAATGATAAAAACCAAAAACTATCTTATAACATTCGACTAAAGATAAGTAAGTTCTACGGTCAGAGAGAGTGGGCCATTTTAGCAGTTTGCATCGGTCTTCATAGGACATTTCTCCTTTGCGTTGATTTAAAGCGAGTCTTGAGGCTCTTCGCTGTACATTTTCAAGGGTATGGATGTCCTTAACAAGGTAAGGACACCAAACAGGTACCGCATATTCCAAGATTGGCCGTACCAGAGACATGTACAGCATAGAAAAAACATTTGTGTTAGCGGTGCCTACTGAGCGTTTAATGGAACCTAAAACTTTGTTCGCTTTATTGACAGTGATACTTATGTGATGGCCCCATGAAAGATCTCTAGTTAGCGTGACACCGAGATCTTTAAAATTAGTCACATCTTTCAGGGGCTTTTCTAAGAAATAATTAGTTACCGACTTATCGCGTAAATGCGTAATTCGCATAGATTCGCATTTGTCTGCGTTGAAACGTAGCTGCCACTTACGAGCCCATGCGCTAAGATTATTAAGATCATCCTGAAGAAGCTGACTATCTTTTATAGGGTCAATTATCTCTCTGTAGATCTTCGTGTCGTCTGCATATAGTTTCACTGTAGATGATAGGAATTCAGATATGTCATTAATATACAATAAAAACAATAGGGGCCCGAGAATGGTTCCCTGTGGAGTTCCGGAGGTAACGCACGACCAATCAGAATAAGATCCCCTAACGACTACACGTTGTTTGCGCCCCACCAAAAAATGTCTCAGCCAGTTGAGTAAACATTCGTCGATGCCGCTACATTTCAATTTTAAAAGCAGTCGCTCATGAGGAACGCTGTCAAAGGCTTTGGCAAGATCCAGAAAAACAACATCGGTAGGAGTGGATGAATTACGGGATTTCGCCCAGTCATTAAACGTTGATAACATTTGAGTTGTAGTAGATCTTCCTCGTAAAAAGCCAAATTGGTTGCTATTGATAAAGTCGATTTCGCGCCAGAACTTAATCATCCTATCAAAAACAATTTTTTCACAGATCTTACAAGCAATTGAAGTAAGGGAAATTGGGCGGTAATTTTCTCTCGAAGATTTGGAACCCTTCTTATGTAGAGGTGTAATGTCGGCATGTTTCCATTCCTCAGGCAAAAGGCCAAGAGACAACGATTTGTTTATCATATACGTCAACGAAGGTGCTAATTCCGAAGCACACGACTTAAAAATGCACGGCGCGATATGGTCAGGCCCAGGAGACTTATTGGGCTTGAGTTTCAGAAGATGGCGTTTGACCTCATTGACAGAACAATCAATTTTCGCAAGTTTCTTGTCAACAGTGCAGTCTTGAGTGGGAAAATTTGCATAATCTTCGGTAGTAAACACCGAAGAGAAGTATGAGTTCATACTCTGAGCAATACTGAAGTCGTCAGTCAGAACACATCCATCGACGCTTATAGAGATGAGATT
The DNA here is from genome assembly GCF_964205215.1 of Stylophora pistillata. Lineage (NCBI taxonomy): Eukaryota > Metazoa > Cnidaria > Anthozoa > Scleractinia > Pocilloporidae > Stylophora > Stylophora pistillata. Next base: position 9,333,230 of record NC_142528.1, on the reverse strand, counting down.
ATTAGTGCCTCTTCTCTTGGACTTAACAAAATTCCAGAAAGGTTTCGGGTTTTCATTTTCCTGAAGATCAAGTGCAAGTTTCTCTATATAAGACCATCTAGCTGTGTTACAAAGTCTCTTAACAGAATTGTTGAGTTGCCGATATTTTTCCCAAATAGTTGAATTGTTTTTTCTGCGAGCTCTATTATACAATAATTTCTTCTTTTTGCACAAAACGATAAGTTCCTGTGTAATCCAGGGGGCACTGGATCTCTTTTTATTCTTGCGTTTGGGAATGCACTCATCCACTGCTGTAAATAACAAGTCTTTCCAGCAAGCCCAATTATGATTAATATCGCTGTCGAAGAAGGCGCAATGCCATGGAATATGAGATAACAGCGATCTTAAGTGATCCCAGTCGGCTTTACCATAGCGTCAGCTTTTGTAATCATTACGGTGGCCAATTTACCATTTCAACTTTGTTGATATATCCAAATACTAACGTGTGCTGTTTGTTTGTTTCAGCGAAATTGTAAGATCAAACAGTACATCAAAGCCATTATACCTGTTCCTATCCTCCGCTTTTCTGAGGTGTAAGTTCCTGATTCCTTTCCAAGACAAGAGTTGTGGGTGGTATATTTAACTTCAGTAAAAACAATGTAACCGCCACCTTTTAACTCCATGTACTAGATGATTGGCTTGTTGACTGTGAAACCAAGACTGTCAGTCGCACGTATCACTGTGTGAGACCAAGAACCTCTGCAGCTTGCGACTATAACACTGTAATACCCAGCACTAAACCAATCACCGCCTCCATTGCACGGAACATTGAACTTTTGAAATCGGTTACGTCGAAAATGGTCAATTTTACCCATTGCACTATCCATAAACGTCAAAGGTAACTAAAGAACCTCTGTAATGTAATGTAATCTTTATTTTAACACGATCAGTTCATCAGCCCATAAAAATACATATCACATACGCTAAGATAATTAAAATTCAAACTGCATACTATAACACTAAAGCTGTTTTCCGTGAGTGCGGTGCGTTAGGACTCAAAGAATGTCATTGATCTTACGTTTAAATACCCCCAGAGACTCTGTGTTCCTTGTATCGCGTGGTAGACTGTTCCATAATGTGGCGCCATTGTAGCTAAAGCTTTTTCAGTAATAATTAGTGCGCGGTAATGGAACATTGAGCTTATTTTCAGAGTCACGCCACGTAAACTTTGAATACAGGTACCCTGGAGCTAGCCCGTGCAGACATCTAAACATCATGGTGGCTTTATGGATTTCCTGCTGGCGTGCAAGATTTTTCCACCTAAAAACTCGAGTATCTCAGTTGCATCAGCATCATAGTTAGAGAATGTCAACACACGCGCTGCTCTATTCTGCAATTTCTGCAGTTTGTCTCGTAGCGTTTTCCCACGGCTACCCCAAACAATGTCACAGTAATCAAAGTGACGTTTTACTAAAGCTTGGTAAATGAGACGTAAGGTTGATGCTGGGATCAGGTGCCTAATTCGCTTTAGAGCCCCAATACCAGAGGCGATCTTTTTCGTTAGTTTTTCCATGTGACTATGACAATCGAGTTTATCGTCTATTATTACACCAAGCGATTTTGTAGCTGTAACCTGGCTCACTTGAGTATTGTAACGTTTGATCATGTGTTCAACCTCATAAATAATAAGGAAGTAAGAGCCAAGCACAACAGATAAACATCTGTATAAAGGCTGATAGTTTCGAAAGAAACTGTTTGGGGCTGCGTTGGTGGGGGTAACGAAACAATTTGGATATATCAACAAAGTTGAAATGGTAAATTGGCCACCGTAACGATTACAAAGGCTGACGTTTTGAGCGTTAGCCCTTTGTCGGAGCGAATAGAGGAATTGTGGGTTGTGTGTGCTTTTAAAGGCAGAAAATGGAGCTACGTTATTGGTGGGAACATGGCAACGAGAAAAACAAGAATAAATTAGTGGAATGAAAAGCGTTCGTTGATCCCTGTGGGACGAAGGGCTAATGCTCGAAACGTCAGCTTTTGTAATCGTTACGGTGGCCAATTTACCATTTCAACTTTGTTGATATATCCAAATTGTTACATAAACATCTGTGCTGACATCAGTAGAAACTGCATTGCCGTAACGATCTCATCTCCAAGAATTCGTCTCTTTTCTCTTCTATTAGAAGACTCTCGTTCTCACAGTTAGGCAGTTCAATAGAGTCTTTAATCTCGGCCATTCGATCATAGAACATGGCAAAGAACACAGCACTACTGGTTGCAAGAACAAAATTATGAGCTGGGATCGTCATCTTTCTCTCACTTTCAGCAGACGACACTGGAACGACAAATTTTCACATCGCTCAGTAACGTTTTGTCAAAAATAGAAGTGGTTCTATCTACGAGAGTTGGAAGTTTCGTTTGCCAGCTTTCTCCGATAGGCATTGCTATAGTCTGCTCTTAGTACTCTTTGTGGGTCTTATCTTAGACAAAGTGGCAGAAAATGAAGCAACAGTTCGAAGAAAACAATTTTTTCTCTCGATTTGTTGAAGAGAAAGAGAAAACTGCCCAGTAATGGTTCACTTGATAATGCAATCGATATCCTTCATCAGTAGGCTGCCCAAAAAAACTGGTAATTAATATTATTTTGTCTCCCCTTACAACTCAATAGTGTCTGGTGCGTCGGAAAACTAAGCATCTCCAAAATCCTTTTGCCTTTTTCAGTTCATCGCTCTAATACCTTCACAAGGAAATTATTATTTCTGTACATTTTTCTTTTGTTTTCTAGAAAGATGGTTTATGAATGCCTCAAACCCTTAGCGCAAGCGCGGGAACATATTGAATCAAATCTCTATTTGAAGAAGTGATGTCACCAGACATTTGTATCAGCGACAAGTCACACAACTTAAATTCTCAGAATTTGTTACGTAATAAAGGTGATTATTCTGGTTTCGAAATAATTCAAGACGTTGATCATTTACAGTCATGTCGGACAGAATAGAAAAACAAGAGTCACCTTTCTGTGACTTGCGTCGGTGTAAAATGGTACAAAAAGTGCTGGGAAATGATTGGAAAGCACACGGACAGATATTTGCCTTGCCTTTAAATTGAGGGAAAACCCCCGTTTTCGTCTTTTCTCGCGTCATTCCTTTTTAATTTAACGCAGGGAGACGTCGTTTCCTTTGCCATATGCACATCTTCAAAACAGTGCAGTCAGCCGATGAGATCGTCGATCTAATTGTTAAGCCTCATACTGACTGAATATGCGGGGGATAACCTTCTAAAGAAACTGTGGTGCAACGTTGGTGAGGGTACAACAAGATAATTTGGTATTATTAACGTAAATTGGCCGCCGTAAAGATTTTCTTGAGCTAACGTTTCAAGCGTAGGCCCTTCGTCAGAGCAAAACAAAGGGCTGAAACTCTTACGGTGGCCAATTTACATTATCGACTCCGCCAGTTGATAACACCAATACATTTAATAGCTTCGGCTTACTTTTATCCAATTTCTTTTGTCTCAATCGTAATGCTTGTACTAAGTCGTCCTGGCTGAGTTTGCGACAAAAATATTTCACAAATAATATTTATTAGTTTGCAAGCTTACTAGTACGTATTTGCCTGAAATTCCTTTCGATGTATACTTTCAAATTGGACCTTTTACATTTACAAGCAAGCAGAAAAAAAGAGACAAAGCAAATGGTTAATTCCACTGAATAAAACAACATTTAGCCACCAGAAACTTCGTCTGCCTAGTTAAAAATCATTATTCTCTTTATAAACTTAAAGGTTGTCTAACTGATTCTTGAGTATCCCATTTGACAAATGTTCTGGATCAACTTTGATAGGTCCGGTACTTAGCTATTTCACTTGTACTTCTATATTTGTCAGTGTTTGTCAAAGGATTCTCATAGGTATACGCCATCCTCGGAGACCCAGGGGTTGTGGGTCGATTTCAAGTTAGGGCATGAAGAGCCCCTGGGGACATTGTCTTACAAGACTAGTTCCAAACGGTCGTAGTCGTTCTGCCATCTGATTGGTGCCAGAAAATCTTTGTGTTTTTCTACCCAATCAGAGTGAAGTGTGCTTTAGAGTCCTTTCCTGTGTTTTAACACGGACAAATACTAGTAGCTCAGTTGCTCGCTATGTTTGTTCGGACCTTGCGACGGAGATTTGCTTGAGGGGAAAAGTTTCAGTCTCAGCACACAATGTGAGAGAAATCGATCAGATTGTCCGCGAAAATCTTACCGGAAATTATAATGAATACTTTCGCAAGTATCACTAGAGAACGTGTTTTAAAGTTTGCGAGGTTTGTATACAACACGATGGTTGCAGTCATTGATATGTCGCTTTAAACGTTAAACGAGCTTTAAGCTTAAATCTTTCTAGATTTTTTGCATAATTTGCTGTGACTGAAACTTTGCCAATCCCGGGAAGTTATTTCGTCGCACGGGCCACGCAGGTATGTCGAGCAACTGGCACTTGCGCAACTTTCCGAACTGTGCGTGCCGAAATCTAATCCCATCTTCGCTTGAAAAAAAACAGAGAAGCTAAGCGTGGAAACTTTTTCTTATTAGATGTGGGTAGATGGCCCAGTACTACTAAGCTGACATTTGCAATAAAGCAAACCCGCCCTTTCCATCCAATATTTCTTGGTCTTTGGTTTTGTTTTTCCCATTTGAAAACAGCATCGGATCGATTCCCAATGATCAAAGGTATTTAACTTGGTCTTCAACAATCGACAGAAGAGGTGAAATGACAATGACCAAGGGACAAGAAGAGAATCCGTGGCCTTCCTAGCTCAAGAATTTCAACACTCTGGGCAGCAGTTGAAAGATTAAACTCTTTCCAAACCCCTTCGGTAACTGCCCGAAAACATCTCTCCTTCCCACGATGTTCTCGTTAATAAGTTTTTGTTCAGATTTTAATTAGCTAACCGGAAACACAGCTATGCTTTCTCTTCGCACTTGCTGGAGGTCGTCCACGAACTTAACGTTCTCTGCAACCTTGGCCGTATTGTGAACGACTTTACTACTAAGATTAGATTTTGGCGCGCACAGAAAGCAAAAAGCTACGTAGGCGAAAGCGCCAGTTGCTCCACATACCTGCGTGGCCCGTGCGACGAAATAACTTCCCGGGATTGGCAAAGTTTCAGTCACAGCAAATTATGCAAAAAATCTAGAAAGATTTAAGCTTAAAGCTCGTTTAACGTTTAAAGTGACATATCAATGATTGCAACCATCGTGTTGAATACAAACCTCGCAAACTTTAAAACACGTTCTCTAGTGATACATGCGAAAGTATTCAGTATAATTTCCGGTAAGATTTTCGCGGACAATCTGATCGATTTCTCTTACATTGTGTGCTGAGACTAAAACTTTTCACATCAAGCAAATCTCCGTCGCAAGGTCCAATAAAACATAGCGAGCAACTGAGCTACTAGTATATGTCCGTGTAAAAACACACAAAAGGACTCTAAAGCACACTTCACTCTGATTGGGCAGAAAAACACAAAGATTTTCTGGCACCAATCAGATGGCAGAACGACTGCGACCGTTTGGAACTAGTCTTGCAAGACAATGTCCCCAGGGGCTCTTCATGCCCTAACTTGAAATCGACCCACTGCCCTTGGGTCTCCGAGGATGGTAAATACCTGATCATGCGAGAAGACAGATCCAACTGATCCAATACTGCTTGACCTAACAGACTTTCACTAGGTTCTACGTTGACAGGAATGGTTCGGGCAACCTTAGAATTTCTACTTGGAAACTGAAAACAAAATTCCAGGAAACTGTCCTCCTGTTTCATTAGTCCCATTATTGACATCAGGTGCCGAGTTACGAAACGTAAATCGCACTCCCTCGCACTGCACTGGTGTTTGCCCTTTCCCGCCGTGCCACGATGAAGGGCCGTTAATGAGCGACTTTACCTTGTACTCTTTATTTGCCTTCAAAATAACTGGACGATCGAACATTACATCAAAGCCGTAATAAGCATGCGTATCGCTTTTTTCTGATGCATAATTTCCTGCTCGACTCACAAGCGAAGTGTTGCCTATGGGATCAACAATGTCTGTTGTAACTGTATACTTGCCACCTTCGGAGCCAAAATGCTGAACTCCGTAAAGTTTAACAGGCTTCTCGACAGTGAGAATGATAGAGTCAGCAGTCCCACTGTAACGCCAGGAACCCCGCGGCGCTGGCGCACAAAACGTTTGAAATCTGAAGCATCGGTGCGTAGTAGGATCAATTCTGCAGGCTAGTAAGAACGGTGAAGGAGTAGTTAAAACACCGTTGTAATACTTTATCATGTTTCCAAACTCTTCATAACTCAAGATTCGCGAATCAAATACGACAGATGCGAAATCCTTCTGTGGTATCAACGGAAAACGTATTCCTTTGACAATATCTTCTCCAAGAAGTCGTCTCTTTATCCCTCCGTCGGAAATCATCCCTTGTCTTTCACATTCCTTTGTGGCCCAGTGATCAACAGCTTTGAACAGTTCCACTTCCTCTACATTCAACCGTTCTCTCTTCACTAAAGATTCTACAACAGATCGCTCAACTGAAACAAATTCGGCTGAAGTCATCGCTTCTTGGGTCTGCTTCTCAATTAATTCCCAGCATCGATCTTCTAAATCTTTATCTTCGAATTTCTGTGCGTGCGGCAGAATACAAAACACGTTCGAGGCCTTCAGGTTGTCGCGAAGATACTCTGTGCATTTCTCGGCGAGCGAAGGCACCATGTATTTATTCGCCAAGTACAACACTTGCATCACATTATATCCTGTTAAATTCACTTTGTCACTGTACAAGAAACAGAACAGCTCCAATAGACTCTCGTACTCACAGTCAGGCAGCTCAATAGAGTCTTTGTTCTCAGCCATTTGACCATAAAACATGGCAAAGAACACAGGACTACTGATTGCGAGAACAAACTTGTGAGCTGGGATCACCTTAGTTTCGCTTTCACCAGTCGACACAGGAACGACAAACTTCACATCACTCAGCAAATCGTTGTTGAAAATGAACGCAGTTCTTTCGACGAGAGTTGGAAGTTTCGTTTGCCAATTATCTTCAGCAGCCATTGCTATGTTTGTTCTTGGTTCTCTTCACAAATGAAATCCTATATACTATGTACCTTTGCTGCAAAGGGAAACAGTTCATGCAACACAGTTGTTCCTCGAGTCACGCAAGAGTAAATTCCTTGTTTCCAGGCCCTCCGAGTCTTTGCACGCGAAGTAATAATAGATCGGTTTCAGTCACGTGACCGATATTTTTATGCGCCGCCATGTTTGTGCACCTCGCAGAACGTAAACAACTCGAAGTAAGATGGTTTTATGCTTGATTTTTGGCTGCGGAACGAAAAGTGGAAGAGATGAAGGTGCTCAGTTTTCAAAATTTCCTGAAGTAATAACTAACGAAGGGGAAGAAGCAAGAAAATTGTCAGAATTGAGAAGAGAACGATGGATTTCGGCGATAAGTAGAGACGACTTGACAGAATCACATAAAAAAACATGGTCGCGTCTGCGGGAAGCATTTTGTTTCGGGTAAAGCAGCGAAAAGGTGGGATAAGTTCAATGAAGACTGGGTGCCATCGTTATGCTTAGGGCATGGGAGAAAGCTCTCTGGAAAAAAGCTAGAGGAAAAGTTACAGTCCTCTGCAAAGCGAGACGAAAGACGACGACTTCGAGAGAAACTAAGAGTCGAAGCTCAAGACAAACTACGGGAGCAACTCCGGCAAGAAATGGAAGCTAAGAAGCAAAAAATCAATGAACGGGGGATACAAGTGGAAGATATTGGTATCGAGAACATTTTTGATACTGATATGGAGACAGGGGTTGCGACTCAGACAGAAGAGTTCGACTATCTGTTTGTAAATGCTGAGAAACCCTTCGAAGAGAACTGGTTTGTCGGGGTTGACGAGAAAGTTGCTTTCTACACAGGAATATCAGGATTTAATGTCTTAATGACTGTGTTCCGACATGTTTCACCTCATGTTAATCGCAAGTCAATGATTCTTTCAAAGTTTCCAGAATTCATTTTAACACTTATGAAGTTAAGACTGAATGCTCCCATGCAAGATTTGGCCTATCGTTTTGGTGTGTCACGTTCGACCGTTTCTAGAATTTTTCTAGCGTGGATGATTGTTATGGATTGTAGATTGGCACCGTTAATTGTTTGGCCTGATCGTGCTGACCTTTGGAGAACAATGCCCAAATGTTTTCAATTTTCTTATGGAAACAGAGTTACTGTAATCATAGATTGTTTTGAGGTGTTTACCAACAGACCATCAAACCTCTATGCTCGAGCACAAACTTATTCTTCTTACAAAAGTCACAGTACTGTTAAAATTCTTATTGGGATCACTCCTCAAGGAAGCGTATCATTTGTATCTCAAGCTTGGGAAGGGAGAACCTCTGATAAACATCTCACAGATAACTGTGGGATACTAAATAAACTTGTACCAGGAGAGTTAGTCATGGCAGGTCGTGGATTCACTACCCATGAAAGTATTTTAATGCAAAGAGCAGAGTTAGTGATCCCTGCTTTTACTAAAGGTAGGGATCAGTTAGATCCAATAGACGTCGAAAAAACAAGGGGCATAGCGAATGTGCGAATTCATGGTGAACGTGTAATTGGACTCCTTTGGTGAAAGTACACTATCCTCTCAAGCATTCTTCCAATAGAGTTCTTGGCATGTGATAAAAGAAATGAAGAGAATGCAAAGCCAATGATAGACAGAATTATTACCATCACTTCTGCTCTAACAAATTTGAGCCCAGGCATTGTACCATTTCATTGATTACTGCATCTTATTTATCAGTCAATTGAAAACACCCTCAACCCCCCACCTACAATTAGGGAGTGCAGGTAAATCTAACAACTGTTGGCTGAGGAGCTAATGTAGCATTAGTACCATCAATCCCCAGGGGGGAGTTAAAATTGTCAAAATTTTCCTGGGGGGAGTTCCAATCGCCTGACGCATTTTATTGACACAGCAAAGACACATAAGTTTTAATAATTATTTATTAATATTTGGATACCAGAATTCATTTAAAATATCTATGTAACAACCAGTTTCTCACAATTTGTATTTGCCTTTTATTTGACTGTTCTGGTTGAATGATTACCTATGTAAATAGTGCCTAAATAAGAACAAGTGTGATTTTCATATGACTGTGAAACAATTACTAATAGTCAGTGTTTATTAGTGTCTAGAAGTCATATTCAAACAAAATAAAACAATGTGTTTTTATTGGCTCAGGGTCTATTAGTGTCTGTTAGCCTAGTAACTATTTCATGGTCAAATGAAAGCCACTCAATTAAGTAGTAACTGTCTAGATTTTATTTCAAGGATATAGGTGTAAGCACTCTAAAATGCAAATTTCATAACAATGCATTTACAAACAGATTTTGCATGCCCAAGTAATTCAAATGGTAGGAAACAAATCCATAATGCCAGATTGGAGACATCTTATTAAATGTGATCTCATTTTAGAAATGTTGAAGGTGACAGTTAATGGGTTTTGTCCATACACAAGACAAGTTGCAAATGCAATGGAGAATACTCCGCAGTCACTTCCATTTTGTTGTTGTTGTACATGATGTTATGCACTCCCTTTGAATTTCCTCCAACTAAATTTTCAGCCAATTCTTGGAGTTTCTGAGATATTGGTGACATCATACTATCAAGAATAATGACGTAACCTTGTGCACAATCAATTGAGGTCATGCAAACCCAGTGATTATTGTTTATATGTAAAATCTGAATAAAATCACCAGTCATGACATCAAATTGTCTCACAGCTCCTAGAGTTGGTCTCTGAAATCCTTTGATGTTTTTGTCTATTTGAGACAACAATGTTTGTGCCTGGTGAATGATAACACAATCCAGCCATCCAAGAGGATCTCTTATAAGATCATATTCACATTGTCTCAAAGACCCAAGTTTTGCATATTTGTTGCATTGTGGAGAAACATTTTGTACTGTCTTAATAAATATAACATTACCACTATCAGGAGTTGAACTTGAACTTGATTTATTGCCACTGGTATGCTGGGGAATGGGGTTTGACTGACTAGCACTGGTGGGCTGAGGAGTGGGGTTTGACTGACTAACACTGGTGGGCTGAGGAGTAGGGATTGACTGACTAACACTGGTGGGCTGAGGATTGGTGTTTGACTGACTAACACTGGTGGGCTGAGGAGTGGGGATTTACTGACTAACACTGGTGGGCTGAGGAGTGGGGTTTGACTGACTAACATTGATGGGCTGAGGAGTGGGGTTTGACTGACCAACACTTGTAGAAGACTTGGATGAATTAGTTGATTTGTTGAGAAGCGACTTTTGGGTAATTACACAAGAACTACATACCCACGATATGCTGTTCCTAGGTATGCGCTTATAATTAAGGCAGGCTAGGTGAAAAAATGTTCCATTTTCACAGGCACCACTCTTGCATTCTAAAAGTTTGTCTGATGTAGTAGCTTAAGTTTGACAACTACAAATGGAGTCAAGCTTCATTGCCCTGTTCACTGTGTCTTTCTGTCGTTGAGCTGGTTTAAATTTAGGTAATACCCTGCAGTTTGGACAGTACCATGTTTTAGTTACACTTTCAATCCCTAGACAGGAAAGATGGAATTCCTTGACAGGACAATCGGCATTGCAGCACTTCACAGTTCCTTCATCCTTTACAGATCTACATTAGCATACTTTACATTTTGATGAGTTCTTAACGAATGGGAGTGCATCAGACCTTCTGGTTGACCATCTACCCAATATTTCAGGGAGTATACACACCCTCCAAAAGTTCTCCAGTTTAGGCACCACAGAATCCCAGTGAGGTTTATCAGGTAGAATGCGCTGATGCACAGGCATAACTTGATCTAATACAACGGCACAAACAACAAAATCACAAAAAGGGCGCTTGGTAGTAAACAGTTGTTGCTATACTTGATAATAATATGGGTGATCATGAGGTAAAGTGTAGCACCCCTGACTTGCCTTTGTAAGACAGGTATTGCTTTTCTGTACATTGCTTTCAAAGTCACAATTCTCTAGACATAAGGGACACTTAACCTCACCTATACCTTCACCACAGCAATCACATTCGCAGAAGAAATCGGGAGTTGCATGAAGCCAAGGCATATCTTCATTAATTACAAGGCCACACTCTTTCATTTTGAAATTGACATGATTGGTCTTCATCAACTCCTCATAAGTGCGAATGGCCAAAGCTTCATGCCTACAGCCATGTTCTGTAGCTTCTGTTGAAAATTTAGCTAGTTCTAGATAACAAATCTGTTTTATCAATGATTGAGAAGGTAGGGCAGGGTTTGTGTGACAAGCTGATTTACTTTGTGAGGCACCTATCCTGCCTGCTCGGTGTTTGAAGAAATTTATACCCTTTGCTTGTTTAATTCTGTCTCTCTCAACTTGATCAATTTTCTCTTTAGTAATGTCAAGCTTTATGGACATGCAGACTTTAAGTAATTCTGGATATGATAGCTCTAAGTATTTTTTGTCAAAAAGATCTGTAACTGTAGTGATGTGCCGACTTGACTTGACGTAGCTTTCAGCATATGGTTGAACAAGACTTAGTACAAAAGGCTTCATTTTGCATTCACTAAAATGAAAAGAGCGTCCATATCTCCCTGAGTTGGTACTGAAACTGATTTATCTTTGATTTTGGATTTCTTATTTTCTTTATAAAATTGTTCACAATCATCATTCATGAGATTCTCAATATTTTCATCAAGTTCAGACTTAAGTTTCTTAGCAGATTTGAAATTTATATCTCTCACCCTTGCATATTCAACATCTTTAACTAAAGGGGGAAGAATCCTTGGCGTTTCTGTAAACTGCTGTAAACTCTTTATTCGCACTATTTCAAGAGGTTACTACAGATTATAATAATAATAATAACAATAATAACGGTTTATTCACAGTATATCCACATAAAAAGGTGTGGCTCTTCATCTGTGAAGGCCTTCGATACTAAAATTTAATATTAAAACTAATTTATAATGACTAACTAAATTGTAATAAAAACTATACATGAAAGTAAATATGCAGAATATATTGGTTGGTGGTGGTGGTTGTTTCTATATCTTTACAAGGAAGACAAAGCGCGCGCCTTCAAGAACGCCTTGCAGAGCCTGCAGTATTCTTTAATATCTGTGCAATTCCTTATATTTGCTGGCAATTCGTTAAAAATCATGGCTGCTGAATGCTGAAAGGTGCCCTGTACAAATGGAACATAAAGCCTTAGAGCAACACTGGAACGGAGATGCCTAACGGGTTTAACGACTTGCAAATTTAAATGGGAGGGCCAGTTATCAGAATACAGTGCTTTAAAAATAGTCTTTAGTAGTGAGTAGTCCCTTAGCTCCAGGATAGGTAGCCAGCCAAGATCCAAAATGGTAGATATACTGTTTACATATTTACAAGTGATGAAACTAGCCATAGCGAACTGGAGCCTTTGTAGTCTAGCTGAGAGGAACTTTGGTAGTGGATAACAAACAATGTCACAGTAGCTTATTTTAGACAGAATTAATGTTTCTACCAAATGTTTCCGTAGTTTAAAATTAGTAAAGTTCCTTATTTTTTTATAAAAGTCAGAATATATAAAAAACAGTAAATTACATCAATAATCAAAAGTAAAATGTGCACAGTGACCAAACTAGCATAGCTTTCGAGTTGGCCACTGTCACGTATAATTAACTGGTGTATCTTAACATTTACACAAGACTTACTTTACTTCGTGTCAGCGTAAAATGGGGCAAATCCGGCAAGAAATGCCGACAATAGGTTTTTGTACTTTTGAAAAGAAGGGAAAGTCCCACGGAAGTACAGAGGTCTTCATTTCGTTTTGTACCACGACGAAGAGGTCTTTGTGTGACTCGCGTCAGCTAAGAATGGTGCAAGAAATGCATGCTGACAATAGCTTTTTGTATTTTTGAAAATAAAGGGAAAGTCCCACGGAAGTAATGCGATTTTCATTTCGTTTTATCAGACAACGAGGAGGTCAGATGAAATGAGACTTTCCTAAGCCTATGAACCAAGGGAAACCCCCCTTTTTGGCCGGTTTCTTCTCAACTGCAATACAATATGTGTTTGTTTTTCATCCTTACAATTATTTTTTTCATTTGAAGCAAGGGGTCGTCATTTTCTTTGCGAACTGCACACCCCCAGAACAGTGCAGCTTGCAATTTCCAATGAGCTCGATAGGATGGTAGGTCTATGCGTGATGTAAAAAATGAAACCTTCGGCTCACCATTGTCTTAACTTTTGTAGTCGCAATCTTATGCTTTGTTATCAATTTTCTCAACTGAATTCATGTTCATTATGAAAGATACCACTTTTCACGAATAATACCTACCAGTTTGGAAGCTCATCGATAAGTTTTTGTATCTAATTCCTCTGGAGCCTTAACGCGATTTTCTTTCTTCTTCTACTTTACTCATTTATGTTTGTTTTTTTTTTAATTTTTAATACGAAAACAGGCTCACGCAGATCATTCAACTTAGTAAACACATCGTGATAACTCACAGCATGAACGTTTTGAGCAGTTTTGTAATTCAAGTACCTCCATCCGATATTTCTTATTCCCTGCTGATCTCTATTGCTTTTCCTTGGTAAATTTTATCAATATTGGAAAATTCGAAAGTGACAAACTATTCGGGCAAAATCCAATTGAATTACCGTGACGCACGGGCATGTTGATCATTGACAGCAGCCATCCACTAGTGTGAAAACGTAGTTTTTCTCATTATTTTCTTCTGTCCGCACTTTTTCACCATTTCACCACGACGATTTATAAGAGAGGATTTTTTTTCGAAAGCTAAGGGAAGGGTTCCGAGTTTTGAGAAGTTAAGAAACAGTTAAAAATTCGAAGAAAAGCCGGAAAAAATAATTAAGCCGGTTCTTTGGCAACGGGAACGGAGGAGATGAAAACTGAATTTAAAGTTTATGTTACGAGCGTCGAGTCTATGAAACGTTTTTCAATTATCCCGTTACTACATCTTGCGGGTGGATTCTAGGTTGATATTAGAGTGGAATTTTATGTATTCGCAGCTTTTTTTTTTCATTCTTTTGTCCCTTGTTTTCAGGCTATGTTCATGCGATAAATTAATCTTGTACAGCCACATCTTGCCCCAAATACGTCAATTTGAAAGGCATTGAACAGTAATAAGCCTTGAAAACTCACACATCGCATACTTGAATCTGGGAGGGGGTAGGGCCTGAGGAATTTTGGTTTTCTCACAATAAAATTTACTTCTCCACACCCCCCAAAGTCTCTGCGGAATTCTAACGATTTCCCCTCGTGTAATGGATTAACTATTACAAAAGCATTCCAACATTTGTGGCGACTTATTTTCTTCTGAACACGTTAAAGATCTCAAGGGATAAAATGATGCATTCAAGAATTTTTATTTTCAACCACTGTAAGCAACAAAACAATCCAAAAATTATTTCCTCACCTCCGACCTATACTTTAAGTTCGACTAAATATGAAAGCTGGAAATTGACCCACTCTTGTTTCCGAAGTATTACTTTTACTTTCCACTGAGGGCATAAAATTGACCTGCACTCCTCGGAAATTAAGAGACGTTTGTCCCTCTTCTCCACACCATGATGAAGGACCCTTGATAAGCGACACAAGCCTATAACTTTCATGAGCCTCTAAACGAATTGGAAGATCAAACACTGCATCAAAGCCATAATAATTATCAATCTCGTCCTTTTTCGAAGAATATGTTCCTGATTCCTTTCCGAGACAAGAACTGTGGGCTGTAACTTTAACCTCGGTACTGGAAACAGTAAACTTTCCATACCGTCTGAGCCAAAATGCTGAACACCGTGTAACAAGATTGGCTTGTTGATTGTAAACTCAACACTGTCAGCTCTATCTTTGTAACTCCAAGTTACCCCCTGACCAACTGGCAGACTGAACTTTTCAAAACCGGATACATCGAAATAAAAGGCTCCTAGCGGTATCCCTAAATAGCAAGGGAGATTTTAAAACCCCGCTGTAATGTTTCATCATGTTTCCAACCTGACAGAAAATCCTTTTGTGATATCAGTGGAAATCGTATTGCTTTAAGAATCTCCTCACCAAGAATTCGTCTCTTTGTTTCTCCATCAGGAGTTAACCCTCGCCTTTGAACTTCTTCTGTGGCCCAGCGATCGACTGCCTTGTACAATTCTACTTCCGTCACGTCCAACTCCTCTCGCTTCACAACAGATTCAACTACAGATCACTCAACTGTAACAAATTCCTCTGACGTCACAACTTCGTCTCTGTGCTCCTCAATTAAATTACTTTCCAGCATCGATCTTCTAAATCTTTATCTTCAAATTTCTGTGCGTGTGGCAGAATACAAAACATGTTCGAGGCCTTCAGGTTGTCACGAAGGTACTCTGTGCATTTCTCGGCAAGCGAAGGCACCATGTATTTGTTCGCCAAGTACAACACTTGCATCACATTATTTCGACTTAAATTCACTTTGTCACCATACAAGAAACGCAACAACTCCAACAGACTCTCGTACTAACAGTCAGGTAGTTCAATAGAGTCTTTGTTTCCCCGCCATTTGACCATAGAACATGGCAAAGAACACAGGACTACTGATAGCGAGAACAAACTTGTGAGCTGGGATCACCCGGCATCTTACTTTCCGCGCTTTCACCAGTCGACACTGGAACGACAAACTTCACATCGCTCATGCAGTAAATCGCTGTTGAAAATGAACGCAGTTCTTTCGATGAGAGTTGGAAGTTTCGTCCGCCAATTATCTTCAGCAGCCATTGTTATATTTGTTCTCAGTTCTCTTTACAAGTTAAACCCTTTTGAACTCAGTGAACTCATCCTGCGTAGGGAAACAGTTCTTGTCACACAAGTTCTTCCGCAAGGGTAAATTCCTCATTTCCAGGCTCTCCAAGTCTTTGCCCGCGAAGTTATGATAAACAAACGGTTTCGTGTAATCTGATATATTCCAAAGGCCTGAATAACATTATTGTTGGATGAATCTGACTATTCAGTCGAAATAAAAGATATAGCAGAATTACATCAAAACAGACTTCCCAGCATAACAGGGACGAAGACGTCAAAGAAAGAGTGAAGAGCGTTTATGAGAGGGGCACCACTTAGGAAGCTGCCATTTGTTAGGATCTTATTAATAGAATTACTGTTATCATTGTTATCACAATAATCATTTTATTTTCATTATTATTATCATCTTTATTATTATCGAAAAGCTCGAGAAGTAAACATAGACGGTTATTATTCTGGTTTCGAAATCATTCAAGACCGTTGTTCAGTTACAGTCCTGTCGAACAGAATAGGAAAGCAAGAGCCATATTTCAGTGACTTGCGTCCGAGTGCAAAATGGTACAAAAAGTGCTGAGAAGTGATTGAAAAGCAGACAGACGAAGTTGAATTTGTCAGAAGATGAAGGGGTCAAGAGAAACGGAATATTTGTATTTCCTTCAATTGAGGGAAAACCTCCGTTTTCGTCTTTTCTCACGTCATTCCTTTTTTATTTAACGCAAGGGGTCGACTCTTCTCTTGCCATATGCACATCTTCAGAACAGTGCAGTCAGCCGGTGAGCGCGATGAGATCGTCGGTCTAATTAACAATTATTCCACGAGCGCGCGTTGGATATGAGATGATAGATAGCCAACGAGGCGCGTAGCGCCGAGTTGGCTATAATCATCTCATATCCAACAAACGCGAGTGGAATAATTGTTTTATTAAAAACCCTACATTAAATTATTAAATTTTATTAACTTTTTAGCTCCCTTTCAATTCTAAGCTTATGCATACGCTTACCATATCGTAGTTTATGGTATATTGGCTCATATACCATAATGGCTAAGCCAATGAAAAGTCTTGAATTGCATTATCCAATGATCCAGTTTTTAATAATTAATATAAGCCTCCTACTGACTATGGGAATAACCTTCTAAAGAAACTGGTGCTGCGTTGGTGTGGGTACAACTACACTCACCCGGACGATCAGACTACACCTTCACATGTTACCCCGGGTTCAAACCATTTACTGCATTATAAACTCAGTTGATAACACCAATGAATCTGACAGCGTCGGCTCGCTTTTGTCCGATTTCTTTTGTCCCAATCGTGATGCCTGTGCTAAAGTGTCCTCGCTGAGTTTGCGACAAAAAATTTTCACAAATGATATTTATTAGTTTGCAACTTTATCGGTACGTATTTGTCTGAAGTTCCTAACGTGGTATATATTTAAACTGGACCTTTTACATTTGCAAGCAAGCAAAAAAAAGGCAAACCAAATATTTAATTCCATTGAATAAAACAACATTTAGCTACCAGAAACTTCGTCTGCGTTGTTAAAATTCATTATACTTTATATAAACGTAGAAGAATGATCCAATTGATCCAATACTACCTGACCCAATAGACTTTCACTGGGCTCTACTTTAACAGAAATGGTTCAGGTTACCTTAGAATTTCTACTTGGAACTGTAAACAAAACTCCAGGAAACTGTCCTGCTGTTTCACTGGTCCCATTATTTTCAGGTGCCGAGTTACGAAACGTAAATCGCACTCCCTGGCACTCCACTGGTGTTTGCCCTCTTTCGCCGTACCACGATTTGGGGCCCTTGATGAGCGACTTTACCTTGTACTCTTTATCTGCCTTCAAAATAACTGGACGATCGAACATTACATCAAAGCCGTAATAGGCATGTGTATCGAATAATTCTGATGCATAATTCTGATGCATAATTTCTGATGCATAATTTCCAGCTCGACTCACGAGCGAAGTGTTCGTTATGAGATCAACAATGTCCGTTGTAACTGTATACTCACCGCCTTCGGAGCCAAAATGCTGAACTCCGTAAACCTTAACAGGCTTCTCGACGGTGAGAATGATAGAGTCAGCATTACCACTGTAACCCCAGAGATTATATGGTGCACGAAACGTTTGAAATCTGTTGCATCGTTGCGTAGTGGAATCAAATCTGCAGGCTTTTAAGAACGGCAAAGGAGTAGTTAAACCACCATTGTAGTATTTTATCATGGTTCCAAACTCTTCATAACTCAAGATTCGCGAATCAAATACGACCGTTATAAAATCCTTCTGTGGCATAAGCGGAAAGCGTATTCCTTTCACAATTTCCTCTCCCAGAAGTCTTCTCTTAGTCTCCCCATCGGAAGTAACCCCTTGTCTTTCACATTCCTTTGTGGCCCAGCGATCAACAGCTTTGAAAAGTTCCACTTCCTCTACATTCAACTCTTCTCGCTTCACAACAGATTCCACAAAAGATCGCTCAATTGTAACAAATTCGTCTGACGCCACAACTTCGTCGGTCTGCTCCTTAATTACTTTCCAGCATCGATCTTCTAAATCTTTGTCCTCAAATTTCTGTGCGTGTGGCAGAATACAAAACACGTTCGAGGCCTTCAGGCTGTCACGAAGATACTCTGTGCATTTCTCGGTGAGCGAAGGCATCTTGTAATTGTTCGCCAAGCACAACACTTGCATCACATTATTTCCGCTTAGATTCACTTTGTCACTGTACATGAAACGGAACAGTTCCAACAGACTCTCGTACCCACAGTCAGGCAGTTCAATAGAGTCTATAGTCTCCGCCATTTGACCATAGAACATGGCAAAGAATACAGGACTACTAATTGCAAGCACAAACTTGTGAGCTGGGATCACCTTCTTACTTTCGCTTTCACCAGTCGACACCGGAACGACAAACTTTACATCACTCAATAACTCGTTGTTGAAAATGAATTCAGTTCTTTCGACGAGAGTTGGAAGTTTCGTTTGCCAATTATCTTCAGCAGCCATTGCTATGTTTGTTCTCAGTTCTCTTCACAAATTAAACCCTATTGAATATTACGAGCTTTTCCTGTAAAGGGAAACAGTTCAAGAGTAAATTCCTAGTTTCCAGGCTCTCCAAGTCTTTGCACGTGAAGTTATGATAAACAATATTATATCCAAATGTGCTTCGTAGAATACAAATAACGCTTTGTTGTGTAGAATCGCTGAGTATTTTTACTCGTTTATTGTATTTTGTATTACGGGCTCGTTAAAATACACAAAAAAAACGTATAATGAGATATACATACTGTTGTTAAATGGCTCTGACTATTCAATCGAAATAAAAAAATACAGCAGGATTATTGACGTTTTAAGTGTTTATCATATTTGTGCACCCATCATCAGTCCTGAAAGCTGAATGAAAACGGGATTCAGGAAAAGGTTTGGAACAAGGGAAGGGGTACCATTAACCTTTTTCAATTCCAGTCTTCGTATTTTTGTGCATCATTGAAAATAATTTTACTTTTTTAATTAGTATCAATGCGTACATCTTGCACACAGATGAGTGTGTGTACTAAGTAGCATTCAAAGCGTAACGTTTTGTACCTCAAAGACTTCCATCCGATTTTTCTTATTCTCTGCTGTTCTCGACTACTTCTCCTAGATACGTTATATCAAAAATTGAATCTGACGAATGATTTAAGAAGAAAAATCCAATAGACGGATTTTGAGCCATGTTCCCGTCGTAATACCAAATGGAGGCGGGGTAACGGGGTCGTATACAAGAGGGAGGGTAAGGAGGCAAACTTGAGAGAAAAATCTAGTTGGATCATAGATGAACAACGTGTTACTCATCTTAAATACTGCAGCTGTCTTAAGAGGGTCCGGCTATGGGGTGAAGGCTTCGAATGCTGACGGTTAGAGTATTGGCCATTACAGCGCCAACGGTCGACCCTGATGTACACAAAATGGCATATTGGAGATAAGAAATTGGCCATTTTACGGCTAACGGTTGACCAAGATTAACACAAAATGGCACAGTGGAGATAAGAAAAATCTTTACGCTCCTTTTACGACTTACGCCTTAGATATGCCTTTTTCACTATTAACTTGGGCTAAGCTTTTTTCCCAACACTTGCACTTAGTTTGGGATCGGCCTGTTTGACGAAAGAGTCCGAAAAAACAAAACAAACAAACAAACACAAAAATAAATGGCCGCCTCGTTTCCTTTCGCTTTCATAAAAGATGGAGACGTCCAGCCGTGTCATTCTGTATGAAAACATCCACCTTGAATGATTTCAACCGGAACCAGTGGCCCTCAGGGAAGTACTGTATTTATCTGCGGGGGAAAACATGCCCCTCGGGTATGCGTGACGGTTGGGTCCAGTGGAACGATGAGAACACCATCATCATTTACAATAAGAACACGAGGAGGGGGACATTACCGACAGGGATTTATGACCAGGATACGTGAGTATTCACTGTGTGGTTACCCCTTCAACCCCCAAGACCTGATTATTAATTCTTCCCTATAGCTGCTACACATTCTCTTTTAAATTAGTCACAAGAATTTAGCGTTAGATCAAGATAACAACCTCTACCTGATACGTTCGTATATTCTCATAACCTGTTTGCAGGATAATGTATGGATAGTATAGGAAGAAGTTACATGTTAATCACTTCTGGGGTGAGAAGGGTTAAGCACCTCATTCAGTTAGAAAAATTATATTTAAGCACCTTTGTACTTAAAAAGCTTTAAGTTCACCTAGAATCTTTTATCAGCTAAATGGGCAAGGGTAATCTCTCGAGCATCATAGAGGATACTTTTTAAACTAAATCCAAATCGCCTGACGACGGCAAAAAGTTGAGTGATAAAAATGCTGTGTTAATTTATCAAGTGATTGTAGGCCTCGGAAGAAACGATTTAATAACGTAAAATCCTTTAAAAGATCTCCTCTCGTTAATTTTCTTATTTATTTATTCATTTCATGCCATTTTTGCAACCGTCCTTTTTATTTTTCTGTTATTGCTACTGACGTCCTTTACAGTTAGAAACTGGTAATCAATAGGGACCCCTGGGGAGATTTTGGAGGGATCACATGGTTTTCGAGGAGGGATGGAGGGGGATCAGCTGTCGACTATATAAAGAGGGAACTAAAGAAAATTGACTTCCAACGGTGGAGGTCATGAAAATTTTGCAGAGCTTCGGGGCGGGTAGGGGTAATCAGGTAGATTTTACTTCCCCCCCCCCCCACCTCCAGGCGATAAATGATGATCTGTTCCTTATCTTATTTTAACATCATGCACTACGCATGGCAGACTCTATAAGTAATGTACTTTCTTCGCCCCAATAGACTTATCTCATACTGCTGCAGTGTTCTTGGCTCGACCCAGACTCCCATCGATTTCCCGTTGACCTCGCCATTCTATCTGATAGCTTTTGGGAGCAGGGTCTGCCAGTTGGTCAGGAGAGCGAAGGCTAGTCTAGAATACATATATTACGAAACAGAGTACTCAAAGTTCGTGATGAAAAATGATTATGGTGGCGCTCATCCCCATGGCGTGACGAGAGACCCGCAAGGGCACATGATCTTCGACTGCTATTATAGACGTAAGTTGCAAGTCATACTCTGAATTTTAAAAACAGCGATCATCATCAACTTTCTCCACGATAGCACATCATAGAAAATTGATCTTTTTTCAACAACAAATAAAAGGTTCTAATTTTTATATCATTTCATAGTTAGGATGATTAGCCCCTTTGCCTCGATCGTATCCTCTAAACTTAGTGTGATTTTAAGCCTTAAACGAGGCATAGAAGGCAAAAAAGCATGACAAAAAATAATGATGCATTTCCTCCATTTTGGAATGAGGTAGAGACTCATCCCAGATCCACTCGTTTGATGTGCCATGTGACCAAAAGACGCTGATGCTAGGAACGAGAACTTGCTCCAAGATGAGGCTTAAGAGCGAATGTTACCAACGGTCAAACATTTGGTGGCAACAGCCAAAAGATTGATTCGGCTCATATTCTCAAGTTAGGTAGGCCTTATGGTGAAACAAAGCACTGCATACTTCGTTTGGCTGAATATCGATTTATTTTCCAGAAAATCGATAATAACTGAATTTCGACCAAATGCCGCTTCTGAAGCTCAAATTTCAGACAAATCTCGGAGCGTCGCGCCACGAATTGAAAACACTTGAACCGATAAATATTACCAAATCTTGAAAAACAACATCAATAAATATGTTGACAGCAATTTGAGCAATTCTTGATCGTTTATTTACACAATCTCATTGAAATTAACCGACCTTCTTCTAACAAGATTAAAAATAGGTCAAAAGTAACCTGTTATTTAACTATGTGCTATACAAAATAATCGACTGAAAATCTGGCTTTTGGAAGGTGAAGTGTGGTTCTGTTCGATCTCTAAAGGATTTTTTGGGGAAATGATTCAGTGCGATTTAATAAAATTTTAAAGTTAGATAAAATGAGCTGATTTGACGATGCGGTGCGTTGTTCGAAAATGTTCACATTGAATCTACAGCTTATTTAACATAATATCATCTTACCGTCCATATTGCTGTATCACAAAAGGGGATTGCAGTCCTAAAATTGTTGCATTGCTCCCTCAATAGCAATAGAACGTGGCAGGATAATGAACACCTCCTGATAATGATTGTTTACAAAGCGTATCTCGGGGTTTCTCTATTCCCGCTTCGATGAAATACTTTGCGTAAGAGATCTTTGTTTAATTGTAAGTCTACAACCGAACCGTGAACCAAATGTAAGCGGAATGTTGCTAGTTCAGAAACATGTTTCTCGCGTGCAGACTAACGCTAATTTATTCAAAATGAGGCCGGTCTACCGAGATAAAACCCAAAACTAAAACATTGGACTATGAAGCAAGTGGCTAAAGGAACTAAGGTCGTGTGTTACATATACGAAACAGGAGCAAACATTTATCTAACTCCGATCATAATTTAATGTATCATAATTGAATGTTTCATGGTACTTTGGGGGATAAAGCTCATTTTAGGACAAAAAAAGGGCGAAAGATCTGCAAAGGGCATAGCCCATCATACATCACTGCAGATGTGCGACAAAGAAAGTGTAGTGTTTGAATCAGTGTTTATTTAAAGGAAGTTTTACAAGGGTCAAACCTGGAAAACCAAAACTTTCGCTGAAATGTTTGTAAAAGCCAACGTTCAACAGCTTTATATTTATACTACTTCTCTAGGGGCTACTGTGCCTTGTTAAGTTACTCGTGCCGGTAGTAAGACTACGACCCAGGTAGCACGTTCACATTTTTCACATCCACCTTTTCCCGGCAGCGGTCCGAAAAAAGCTCACATCTGGAAATAAAACCATTTCTGCGTATCTCGGAACTCAAGAAACGCTTCGAGTAATCATTGCACCAGCTGACACAGCAGACTCGAGTGCGAGTCGGTATACCTACATCAAATACTTGCATTTTGGAAACAGTGGCTTTGAAAAATCAACTCAAGTAGTTAGTTATTTAGTATTCTTGCCCAAGAAGGTAGCCAGGTAGTGAGATATCCCCCTCAAATATGGTCGGGTCCAAAGCCATCAATGCATTGTATGGCGAAATATTATAGAGCGTGGCTGATGCGTACTGAAAAAAATACTGATGATGCGTACTGAAAAAATACATAAACCTGTATGTTGTCTGGTCAGACCAGAATGTTCACTCCCATCGGGAAAAGATTGACATCTAGATTTAACCAGAAAAAAGAAAGTAAACAAACCCATGTTGTGCCTATCTCCTTAAATCCTTCCTCCCAAGATAATAAATTTAAGAAGTGAATGACCACTTCTTATACAAGACCAAAGCCAATCAATGCATCATATGGCGATATATTATTGAGCATGGTTTGATATATCAGAAGGAACTCTGAGCCTCGAACTAGAGCCTCTCGTTCACCCCAAACCAAGCTTTGCACTAAGCGAGGGACAAATTGTCATGAAATGTATGTCAGCGGGAGGATAGAATATGGCTGCTCGGCTAAGAACTAGATCAACTAGGAAGAGGAAACAATTACGATTCAATTTTTCAGCGACTTAAAAAATAATTGTAAATTATTTAAAATCCTTACCTCTACTCGAGGTAATTGTCATCTCAACCGGTTCCTTTTTACACAAAGTAAGCACCAAGTGTTTCTATAGATACTCCTCTGAATTTCATTTGGTTGGTTTGACTGTAACTCATTTTGAAAATTACATACCGTCAACAGAAGAAAATTTAGTAAGAGTGAAGGGAAGTTGAAAACTTATCAACAGTAAAATACAGTAGTATTGTAGCAAACAGAGGTTTTAATCACCGAACTAGGTTTATCTTTCGTTCTTTTTGTCCTAAAATGAGCTTTATCAAGCTAAACAATAATTTACAAATAAAAATATGAACTCAATAAGGATCTGAGTTAAATAATTGTTTGCTCCTGTTTTCTTTATGTAACACTCGACCTTAATTCCTGTGGCCACGTGCTTCACAGTCCAAAGTTATATTTTTGCGAAGTTGTCGATTTCTGTGGACCCTAATTTTGAATTAATTAGCGTTATTCCGCACACGAGAAACATGTTTCTGAACTAGCAACATTTCGCCAACATTTGGTTCTCGGTTTAGTTAAAGACTTATATTTGAACAAAGATCTCTTAGGTGAAGTAATTACAGCCTCCTTTTCAACGAAATGGAAAGAGAGAAACCCTGAGATACGATTTGTAAACAATCATCATCAGGAGGTGTTGACTATCCTGCCAGGTTATAACGCTATTATGGGAGCAATGCAACAATTTCAGGACTGCAAACCGCTTTTGTGGTACAGCAATATGGACTGTAAGATGATATTCTATTAAATAAGATGTAGATTGGATGTAAAATGCGAAACAATCGAGTTTGCGTGTGAACGTGTACATTTTCGAATAACTGACGGCATCGTCAAATCAGCTCATTTTATCCAACTTTAAAATTTGATTAAATCGCAATGAATCATTTCCCCAAAAAATCCTTTAAAGATCGAAAAGAACCATACTTTACCTTCCAAAGCCAGATTTTCAGTCGATTATTTTGTATAGCACATAGTTAAATAACAGGTTACTTTTGACCTATTTTTAATCTTGTTAGAAGAAGGTCGGATAAATTCAATTACGTTGTGTAAATAAATGATCAAGAATTGCTCAAATTGCTGTCAAATTATGCATTGATGTTGTTTTTTAAGATTTGGTAATATTTATCGGTCCAAGTGTTTTCAATTCGTGGCGCGACGCTCCGAGATTCGTCTGAAATTTGGAGCTTCAAAAGTGGCATTTGGACGAAATTCAGCTTTTGTTGATTTTCTCGAAAATAAATCGATATTCAGCCAAACGAAGTATGCAGTGCTTTATTTCACCATAAGGCCTACCTAAGTTGAGAATATGAGCCGAATCGATTTTTCGGTTGTTGCCACCATATTTTGAAAATGTTCGATTTTTAGCCACATTTCCTCTTAAACTCAAACCTTTTTAGATGATCCTCTTTCAAATGTTCACTTTTTCTCTTTTTTGGTCTTAAATGCAGCTATTCATTGTCCGCCACTAAGAAAACCTGACGATGGATTTTTAAAACCTGCTCGTCGCGGCGAAAATACTCAAACTACATTCAACGACACATGTACAGTAACGTGCAGTAACGGGTATATGCTCAAGAATCCCCCGGGACAGATGGCGACCTGTTTGGATAATGGGACCTGGAGCAAACCCTTTGTCACTGGCTGTATACGTAAGAATTGCTTTATGTGGTAAACTTTAAACTGATAGCCTATCAATTAAGCTACAATAACAATGAAAATGTCTCTTAGTGTTGGCTACTTCCACAGAAATTTGAATCAAAAATGACTCCAAATTTGCCCATGAGTAAAAGTATCGTGCACTTTTTTAAGCAGTTGCTGCAAACACTATTTCACAATTTCAACCATATGAAGACCCTCATTTTGACTCTTTCATCTACTGGGAGCGGGAAATTAATTGTCTTTAAGGGTATTTGTTCACAAGAGATTTGTCTGTGTACGATGAATTAAGCTTAGCTGTAGCCCAAGTTTGTTGACACCAGCAGTTTTAACTTTTGGCTCATATTTTCAGCCGCTTGCATGAATATCACAGCCTCGTCTAGTATGCCTCACCAGAACTGGTACAATTCAAGCAACAACAGTCTCGTTAACACATCCAAGAACTTCATGTCTCACGACCTATTCTACTGCAAAGTCGTTTGGGATAATTAGTACCCAGTCCCTCGTTGTACAGGCGAGGTCCACTACTGTTATTGAGCCTTCCAACACTCGTCATCAGCAAGTACATTGTCTCCCACTGTGAACGGTGGTATTAGCAGTGCACCGCCGCGTGAGAAAGAGACTATGTCATTTCACAAACTGTTTTCTGGAACCAGTTTCCTAGTTGGAACAGTGATTGGTGCCATAGTTGTTCTTGGATTATCAATTGTAATGGTTGTTACGGTGTAAAAGGACGTAGGACATCGGTGAAAATAGCAGCTTAAGTCAGCCATTAGCCCTTCCTACTCACATGAATCTATTTTTACGCCTGGGGGCTGGGAGGATTTGGGGAGAGGATCACATGGTTTTCAGAGAAACGAACGGGGTATTAATCATTGCCGACATTCATCTAAAATAAGCTATCTGAAAGCAAGTAAACTAACCTTAATGAAATAAACTATCCACTTAAATAAACTATCTAGAAAGTGATTATGATTAAAAGTTGTTTTCGACAGAGTCATGCAAACATAAGTTTCACATCTTCATTACCGAGCTACAAAATGCAGTCAACATTTACCTTCCCTGGAAAACAGTTAGAATTCATCCGACTGATAGACCTTGGACAACGAAGAGAATCAAGATGCCAATTAAAAAGCGGCAAACTGCATTCACCCGTAACAGAAAAGACTCCGCTTCCTATAGGCGTTTGAGGAATAAAGTCCAATGGGAAATAAGGTTGGCAAAATACCACTATTACCGTCATAAAGTAAGTGATCTTGGGCAGACGGACCCAAAAAATTGGTGGAAACAAATCAAGTTATTGACAGGTCAGGCTATACATCAGGAATGGTTCCAATAATTCCTAGGAGAAAACTGTCCAGACACTAAGGCCTCAGCTAATATGGTGAACGACCACTTTATCAGTCTGACATCAGATTTTATCCCCTTGATCCCAACCGAAGTAACCAATCAACAGGTCCCCACCGGCCTTCTATTGAGTGTCACGGAGGTGCAGGATTCTTTATCAAGCCTAAATATCGGGAAAGCAATTGGCCCTGACATGATACCTAACAGGGTCTTCAAAGAATTCGCACCTGAACTCGCCCCGCTAATTATGAACATTTATAACTGCTCACACAGGGAGGCCTATGTACCTGATCTGCTGAAGCAATCCATAATAAACCCCCTGCCCAAAGTTCCCCCCCCCCCCCACCATAAGAAATCCAAACGAATTTGAGACCCATCTCCCTGACCTGCACCCTTGCCAAAGTCATGGAAGGGTTTGCGCGCAGCAGACTGGTAGCGCAAATCTCGGAAAAACTTGACCCACGCCAGTACGCAAGGGAGGGGCACTCCACCACGGACGCCTTGATCTATATCCTACAGGCGATACACGAGGCAACAGAAAGCGGGAATTGTGGAGTTAGAATGTTCTTAGCTGATTACTCAAAGGGCTTTAACTTGATTGATCATTCTATTCTTCTCAGGGAGTTGGCATTTTTCGATACAGATACTGTGTTAATTAACTGGATTAGGGCCTTCTTGACTGAGAGATCGCAAGCTGTAAGGATTGGGAACTCTCTGTCTGATTGGAAATCACCCTGGGGAGGCATCCCGCAAGGAACGAAACTGGGTGTGACTTTGTTCGCTGTGATGACCAACAATCTTTTGCGTGACTGGCATTTGAAAATTAAATTCGTTGATGATACCACAGCATTGGAAATTTTATCAAGGAAAGGTATTAGCTTACTAAATGTAGCTGTCAATGATATCCACAAGTTTTCCATAGAACACAATATTAAATCCGAAAAAGTGCAAAGAAATGTTAATTAACTTCATGCAAAATGATAATTTTACTACAAGACCAACTGTCTTAGGTAACAACACAGTTGAACATGTGACAACTTATAAACTACTCGGTATTATTATCAGTAATGATTTAAAGTGGAGTGAGCATATTGACTATATTTCGAAAAACGCCTCGAAGCGCCTGTATTCCCTAAGGATTCTAAAAAGAGTTGGTGTTGATAGAGGTGGAATTCTTAAGATTGACCTGACAACAATAAGACCTATATTAGAATACGGCTTGCAAGCCTGGAAAGATATTCCTGAATTTCTTTCTAATAAGCTGGAATCAATTCAAAAGAGAGCTCTACATATTATCTATCCACGCCATAGTTATTTAGATGCCCTTAATATTACTAACCTTGACAGCCTGAAAGAAAGACGAACTCAGCTCTGCTGAAAATATGCTCAGAAGATGTCTAAAAAATCCCACCCCATTAACTTTCTTATACCGAGAACAGCAACGAGTGGTCATAGTTACAACCTTCGATCCGGCGTAAACAACAGAAGTATTAAATATAATGCACGATCCTCGCAGTAGATAGCGCTATTTAAGCAATAGCGAAAATCAGACCTGAAAAAAATCAGGCCTGTACGTGATTCGAACCACTGACCTCTGCGATACTAGTGCAGCGCTCTACCAATCTATCTCATTTATCACTTTCAAGGGTTTATTACGAATCAACTTAACGGCCTGCTCCCAGTTGGCTTGCTAGCTCAATTGGTAGAGCGCTGCACTAGTATCGCAGAGGTCAGCGGTTCGAGTCCCGTACAGGCCTGATTTTTTTCAGGTCTGATTTTCGCTATTGCATAAATAGCGCTATCTACTGCGAGGATCGCACATCATACGTATCTAATACCG
The DNA here is from genome assembly GCF_964205215.1 of Stylophora pistillata. Lineage (NCBI taxonomy): Eukaryota > Metazoa > Cnidaria > Anthozoa > Scleractinia > Pocilloporidae > Stylophora > Stylophora pistillata. Next base: position 9,304,469 of record NC_142528.1, on the reverse strand, counting down.
CAGTTCAAAATATATGAACTTCATATATTCATTGCATCTCATTTATCACTTTCACGGGTTTATTACGAATCAACTTAACGGCCTGCTCCCAGTTGGCTTGTTAGCTCAATTGGTAGAGCGCTGCACTAGTATCGCAGAGGTCAGTGGTTCGAGTCCCGTACAGGCCTGATTTTTTTCAGGTCTGATTTTCGCTATTGCATAAATAGCGCTATCTACCGATAGCGATATGTTAGCAAAAACAAAATCTTTTGCGCCCTGCACGGTTAACTGAAAGGTGAAATTTTCCTTTTAACTACAGGCCAATTACGGAAGATACATCTGCACAGGAGAACTTTCTCTACGAAAGGTATATTTCGGTGCGCTTGACTTTTTAACTCCTTATGGCAATCAATTTACTACATATCATGTGTTGATTACTTTCAAATGCCATTATTAGGCTTTTCACACAGTCCCTGGACTGCGAGGACAAGTCCTCTGAAAACTTATTGTATGAAAGGTAAGCTAATCTATTTTTTACCTGAACTTGCTTTTGATAAGGATTGGGCGTGTTACACTCCGGTGCGAGAGGCCTGGGTCTTAGCCCGGCCTGATCATAGTTCTGCATTCCTGGGGAAGACACTTTGCTCTCACAGTACCTCTTTCCACCCAGGAATATGGGTGACAAACAGTTAAGAAAACTAGATGAAATGCGTAAAGGTAACATGCAATGCTTTGGTATGCAATCTGTGAGGTAGAGGGGAGGGTAGCAATACTTCACTCGTTTCACACTGAACGGAAACCAAGGTATGGCTCACTACGACAGGCTCGCGAACAACTTTACTTTGACATCTTGCGTCTTTTGATCATCCTATAATGTTAAAGGGCGCTATATATGTAAATAAATTATTATTAATTATTACATTTTGTCATGATTATAAAAATACTATTTCCCGTGCACTCTGGCATTCTGAACTTTGTAGATTATGTTAAAAAAAAACCCATAACACCCCTAAATATAATACAAATTTTTGAACTTTAAATTTTAGCTTCCATAGCCCTTCTCTGTCACAAAAGTAGAAGACAACGTCCTTTATGAGAGGCGAGAAGTGAAGTTCATTACCAATGGTCGATTCCCGTGTAAAACGTCCAAATACCTCGATCCACCCACTTCCCTCTTCCCCTTCCCCTTTTCCCTTTCTTTCTTTCAATGCCTACAGTGGTGCTGCGAACTTCCCGTCAGTCCATTATGTCGTGCTGAGTTAGGTATAGGTAAAATGTTTTACGATGAATTGCGTCTATCAGTGGGCATAGATGAAAACACCAGTCTGATGTTTTGTAAAGTACTTACAGATAGGCACACGCTGGTTGAACTGAATGAGGCTTTACTGAAAAAAGAGACCCAAAATAGACGACCTATCATCAGTCGCTGGCGCATAAATTTTTCTTTTCCCTTTGAGCCAACGATTCTGTCTCAGCTTGGTCGCACTTTCGTCTCCGTAGGAGTGCTTACACTGACCGCATAATCGCAGCTAAAACCATTGTTTCAAAGGCTGGGAAAAGATTATGTAATTCCTACTTGCCAGAACGCTTTTTGATTTAAATTACCTTGTGACTTGTCTTCTAACTTACTTCCCAGTTTATCGTTTGCTGAAGGGAAAGAAGAGGAGAAGAATAAAGAAAGTGGAACTCATCTTCATTACAAAACAATCACTTGAAAGTCTCGCCTTCACTCAAACTCGCTCTTTGTCACAGCTTCCGTCTCCCGCTAAACGAGACATATAAAAGAGGAAAGATTATTTCAAAGCAGCAAATGAGGTTTTGAGTTACAGAGAAAAGCTCTGTGGGCCTTTGGAGAAATATACGACATGGTGAGAGGAGAATTTCGCGTATTCAGCTGGATGGTTGGCCAATTTTACACAATAAAATTGCTGAAAATATTTAGTTTTGTAAACATTAAAGCAAAGATTGACGTAAGCAAGGGGAAATTTCCTTTATATCTTTTGGCGAGGCTAAGCAATCTTGGAATTGTGAACAATTTCCGTACCGACACTTTCGGCTTGATTTTTTGCTTTTTTTTTCTCGCACATCGCCTCTAAATGAATAGTTGAAATAAAGTGAATCTCGCGACTTAATAAACTGACATAACCAGAAGGTGATGATTATTGCCAATGTGACACAAAGTAAGGAATCATTCGTTGAAAGCAAAACGGATGGGTTAGCTCAATGATACTCTACAAATAAAGGCTCGCACTTGCTTAATTAATGGTTTATTTCATCCATTCATTTCTTTTGTGATAATAGATAGGTTTTCACAACTTGTTTAAACAATAGACTATTTTCTGTGACTCCACCCACACAAAGGAAATACTGTTGGCGGTTTTTACGTACTTTTGATTTCAGTATTAACAAGATGCGAACAACTATGCCCATCAAATGAAATGAAAAGTCCTTTTCGTCGATAGGTAATGGTGGCCCTAATAATTTCTACTTTTATACACTGTAAAGGTTCTAGAGAAAGGAATCGTTTATTCAAAGCGAAACTGATTTCGATAGCTTTGCTCATCCAAACAATAAAGGTTCGCTCTCCCTTAGTTAATAGTTGATTTTATCCATTCATTTTTTTCTGACCATTAATTTTGGTTCTCGCAACTTATTTAAACAATACCCCCCCCCCCCCCCCCCTTCCTGTTAATCCAGCCACACATAACCGCAAATACTGTCGGCGGTTATCACAATTTTAGATAAGCAATTTTGATTTCAGTAGAAATAGAACTTTATACAACGAAGCGAAGCACTTGTCAAACTTCAAAAGTAGTATTGTCGTAATGAAATCGACAATAACTCAAGAATTAATGTCATTCCAAAATTAAGCAAGACATAATTCGAAATCTGCAGACGTGCTCTACGTATTCTTGAATGACTTATTCCACATGATTTTTTAAAACAACTTAAAGGGTGAAAATATGCAGACACTGAAGATCTCAGCCTGTGGAAAATGTTTATCTAAAAAAAATGAAATCTTCCCATTTATAAGTGCAGTACCAGAAAGTATCTCTCAAAATAATCTTTGTCCCATGAACACTTTTTGTCATTGAATAAGGTGTGGAAATACAACTTTAATATACCTGTTATCAAAGTGCGCGAGTGCTTGTCGAGAGTCACTGTGGTTTACTTTCCAATTGGTTTTTGAAGGGAAGTTGTTTCCTGTGAATTTTGATATTCCACCACGTAGGCGGTTTATTCCTTCACACTCCTAACAAAAGCTGGAGAGAGGGAAAGAGAGAGAGCCTCCGAGCGAAGAGAAACCATTTTAAACTGACCAAACATGAGTCACTCTCGTTCGATTTTTGACTACATCGCATTCAGCGATTCTATCCCAGCTGAATACCTGTGTAATGTTTGGTAAGTTGAAGTTATAACCATTTGCTATAAATATTTAACTTGTGACTTGGATGGATAATACAGTTGAAGTTGAAGTTCATTTATTTGAAGTTCATTTATTTATTTATTTATTTATTTATTTATTTTTTAAGCAGGTTGATTAATTTGGCAGCTGTAATAGCTGATGTGGACCTGCTGTCCTAACCCACCCATCCCACCCCAGGGGAGGACATCCATCACACAGTAATCTCGTGTGTGGGAAATTAACGTCTCCTGCCCCAACCCTGCAGGAGACGGGACCTCCATTTATTCGTCCCTATCCGAGAAGACTAGAGTATCTAACCATTTCTTGATGTTATAGAAAGGTAGCAAATTCTTCTCAATTATTTTAAGACCTTGAGTGTTGGTCCGGCCGGGGCTCGAACCTCGACCTCCCGCACTACAGTCCAGCGCTCTATCCATTGAGCTAACCGGGAGGCGATTCACGCCATTTTCGGAGTAACATGCCAGCCTGGAGCTATTTTCCTGACTTTACTTCGCCTTCTCTTTTACAGCAGGAATCCCATTCTAGACGCAGAACTAGCAACACCGTGTGGCCATTCCTTTTGTGGTTTCTGCGTGGATATCTTTAAGAAAACAAACCGAGGGCAATCCAGCACATGCGAGATGTGCCGTCAACCTGTGACGGCGTTCTGCTCAAACCGCCTCGCAAATACCATGCTTGGGATGGTCCATGGGCAGTGCAAGTGCTGCGGAGAGAATATTGCGCTACGAGATTACTGTGTGATGGATGTCCTCCCCTGGGGTGGGATGGGTGGGAAGGTGAGATCGATAGACTGAAGCGGCTGCCAGAGGCGCCTGATATGCTGACGTCTGTTCTCAGCCTTACACTGCACCCGTAATTCAGCCTCTGGGCTGCAAGTGGTCAGATATAAAACTATATATTCCTATATATATAAACCGGGCCAAAGATCACCTAGAATGGTGTCCGGAGTTAGAACTGAATTGTCAAGAATGCCAAGAAAGCATGAAAAGGAAACAACTAGAAGCACACAAAGCGACGTGTCCAATGGTAGAAGTCCTCTGCAAATGTGGCATCAGCTTCAAAAACGGGAAAGATAAAAAGAAACACGGAGATCTAACTTGAAGTGTAACAGAGGTGCCTTGCCCACTTAAATGTGGACAAAATATCACGGGGAAATTTCAAATAGGACTTTTGGAAGATACGTGAGTTAAGCCTTGTCTTTTCGCAAAACTTGTAACGTGATACCAACTTTTTTTTTATCACCTTGTGGCATCAGAAGGGCAGATTCTAATTATGGGTATCTTTTGATTTCTATAATTCCTTTACGTACCTCAGGAGCAAACATATAAAGAGAATATCTTAGCTGATTTCTTTATGTAATCATGATATCGTTATTGTTTTGCCTAATTTCATATAGTTCCCTTAACCACGCTAAAGTATACTTTAAATTATGATGATCCAAAGAGTAACCTATCCTGTTAAAAATTATCCTTAAATGCGCTTACAATGGAATCATATCGTCCGATGTTTCCAAGTAAACTGATTGCTAAGAGGTTATGTAATTTATTAATCATTCAGCTCTCAAACAGCCTGGTGTTACAAGCTGTACCAGTAAGAAGCAAAACACGGCATAAGGATGTGAGATGATTAATACTGCATGTCATTTTTGACAAGGTTTCTTTTTATTTCAAAAGGAGTTTAATACTATCTCATTCGATTGATTCTGGAGAAAGAGTGTGTATCTGCCCTATGAAAGGTTGCGAAAAGGCAATACGAAGGTAAAACAAGGAGGAACACATGGAGGGAAACCAAAGAAAACATTTGTCCCTAATCGGACCAAGGAGCGCCAGAAACTTCTCTGGAACGTCCTCGCTAAGGTAGGTGGATGATAAAATGTGCAAATAAAGGAGGGGTGGGTATCGGCTGTTAGCGTTTTTTTCTTTTTGCTCTTAACTTAAAAAAGCCCTAATTTGGGTTGGAGTTTTTTAATGCAATAGAAATTTGTTTCCTTTAAATGTATCATATATAATTAAACAGTTTCAGTCACTTTTAACAAAGCTCGCGTTGCAATAGCCTTCTACGCAGACGTTCTTTGGGCTCGTCACGCAAACTTCCTTCCCCACGAACTAAGAAATAAAATAGCTACTCTTAAGGAACAATTTTTGCCCCCGTTTCTTTAGAATTCGCTTTTGTAAGCAACGAGCCGTTTCGTTGGCCATTTTGTTGACCATAATAGCGTGGTTTTGTGCCCGTCGTTTTCGTCTTTCGCCCACGCCCTAGGCGATCGATCCAATACTGCAAAAAGGCTTAGGGTTTTATTACGAGAACTAATAGCCAAAGTACTGGTTTGAAATAATGATAGAATAATTAATCCCTTATTCCATGGTGCAACATGTGGTACATTTTGCTCATCGCTCTAGATTTTCCTCACCTTTAAGTCTACGGAGCTCGTAAAAATAGTGAGCGCCTGGGAACATACGAAAATCCTTACGAAACTCGCTAGGCACATTACTTTACATTAAATGTTTTTCATATCTTTTATCTCAAAAGTATGTATATTATTTTCTTTCTTCAGGTACCACAAAACATAAAACCAACACCAAATGGAATGGTTACTGTATTCACCTGGACATTACCCGCAGCAAAGCCGAATGAAGTAATGCGCTCTCCAATATTTGAAAAGTGGGAGAGACAGTGGTGTATCCTTGTCGACACCAATCAGTAATCCCAAGGTACTGATTCAGCGTGCGTATCTGTAAGGTAAGTTTCTAAATCTTGACAATGAACATATCAGAGTCAGTTGCTGCTGCAGAGTGGACCCTATGTATCCTAGTTTCATTACCGAGAGCAAATAAACTTCTGTCAGAGGGTGTGGATAAAACGTGGCCTAGGCCATGGCCTACCCTGTGGCCTACCCTATGGCCTACCCTGTGGACTATCCTATGGCCTACCCTGTGGCCTACCCTATGGCCTAACGTATGGCCTACCGGTAGGCAGATTTTTAAGAACATAAAAATAAAATCAGTAAGAGTGGAACGAATACGCTGGCGTACAAAAGGATATACTAAGAGGTCGCTAACACGATTTTCAACGTCCGAGGGAATGAAACACTGCAAATATCACAGCACTCAACTATACCGGTAGGTTAAGGGGGAGGGGAGAGGAGGGGCCAATATATTGCGTGGTCGCATAGGCGTATTTCCCTTTCGTAAACGGCCGTTTTCATTTGAAACGGTCAATTTTGCCATTTTGTAACGGTCGTTGTCATTTGTCGAAACAGTCGTTGCCATTTTGTAATGAATGGAAACGACTGTTCTCCGAAATGGCAACGACCGTTTCAAAATGGCAACGGTCGTTTACGAAAGGGAAAATTGCGTCGCAGAGGATATGCAAAATGGCGGTCAGTTGGTGACACATAGTGGAGTGCTAGCGTAAAAATGTAATCAGGAACGGCGTTATATCGGAGAGCATATCCGGGTAAGAAAAAGCAAACATAACGTGCCAGGCCAATTTTTTAAGTCCCTCTTAAGTGCTGTAGAGTATTGAATTTGCAACGAGCACCCAGGGACACGCACGCATCGCCGTCGTAAACATTTCGCAAACTTTACTTGCTTTTTCCAAAGAAAGGGCCAGTATTGCACTAATTTGAAAGGAGAGCTGATATGATGATGTTTGCCTAAAAGTTGCGTTTAACCGGCTTCTGTTTCTCGATTTCGTTATTCTATCAGAAGGTTAAGAAATTTTGACAGGAATGTGGCCCCCAAAACAGCAGAAGAAAGTCGTTGGTAGGATAGTACTCAGGAAAACGTTGAAAGGTTTCCAGCAATGCTATCCTTTTAAAGATCTGACCACCGGTAGGCCATAGGGTAGGCCACAGGGTAGGCCACGTTTTGTCCACACCCTTTCTCAGAACGATCTTAAGACACCAAGAGAAATGGGCTCCAAACCTTGTTTGTTTGCAAGCAGCAAAAAAGGGACTTTAATGTCTTGCTCTTATCCCTAGAAGATTTTACGTTAATTCTATTATAACCAGTATCAAATGTGATTGATCGAATGAAAAAAAATTGACACATCCAAAATTTGAACATCAGGAGCTGCAGTTATTCAATTAAAACAGGTTGAGTTTATCATCTGCACATATCAACAAAGTTGAAATGGTAAATTGGCCACCGTTACGATTACGTTGCTTTTACCTAATCATTCTAAGCAACACATGGCAATCTCCGGTCTTTCCTTACACTTAGGTAGCACGGAAAGCCAGAAAACTCTTGAACAAAAGCTCATCTTTCAAACCGGTAGTCTAAATCCCACAGGTATCAACGAACGTTTTTCATTCCACTAATTTATTCATGTTTTTCTCGTTGCCATGTTCCCACCAATCCTGTAGCTCCTTTTTCTGCCTTCAAAAGCACACACAACCCACAGTTCCTCTATTCGCTCCGACGAAGGGCTAATGCTCGAAACGTCGGCTTTTATAATCATAAGGGTGGCCAATTTAACATTTCAACTTTGTTGACATATTCAAATTATTTCGTTACCCCCACCGACGCAGCCACACACAGTTTCTTTAGAAACTTTCAGCCTTTATGAGTTTATTATCAACGACTTGAGAACCTTGATATTGTTGAAGAACATCAGATACATTGGGAGACTAGGGGAGGGAGAGGGCCCCTAACTGACCTTAGAGCCATATTTACACATACATTTCATTTTAGTCTCTTAAAATGGGTAACATGTTAGATAATTGCCTGGTAAGCAGAGTAAAATTAGACTTGAGAATACACATTCTCTTACTCCTGATCCGTTTATTCGTAATATATAGATTTAGCCAAACCTAAAAGCAGAGCTCCCAAGTTCGTAATATTAATGATAACATAAAAGATGTGCATTTGCCAAAATTCGCCCGAGACACCCCTCCCTTTGTTTTGATAGTCTCCCCTACCCTACCTGTGGAAGCTGAGGGCACGTACGCATGTACGTACGTACGCTCGGTCAGTCACGTGAAAAACAAACGAAAAGAGGTTAACCATATTATTCCATGGGTATGGGGGTCTGCCCCACACGCGCTTCGTGCACGTGGGAGCCCCGCTATGAATTAAACTTCACAGTATTAGATAGTGGTTAAGGTATGTGCAAGAAATAAAACTGTAGACATAAATTGAAGCGAGGAGCACTGATTTGCCCGAAAATATCCTCAGAATTGGGAGAAATAAGTAAAGAGCACTTTTGTGCTAAGGGATGAGTGTGGATTTGTGCCCTGGTTTGTTCAAAGGGTGGCTTGTTAGGAATGAACGTAATCACTTAAAGTGCCCCTGAGACGAAAATTGACCATTTTATTTTGGGCTAATTCTTTTACAGAATGTTGAATTAGGTCAAGTTAAAACCATTTTTGCCATTAAAAACTCAAAATAAACCTTCGATGACCAATTTTCACCGCTTCAAAGTCGTCTAAAAATCGTCCGCCATTGCTGAAAACATGTTCCAGCCGTACAGCAGGAAACGTCATCATGACGTCAAAGGCTCAACAAACTTATGCTTTGCTTTGTCACAACTCTCTTTGCTCGCTGCAAAGAGAATCACACATAGTACTTTTTGAGAACTGTTTCGTTGTCAGTCGTAAAATGTCGACTTTGTTTAACGATGAGTTGTCCCAGAAATTATCTGAAGCTTCTGAGAATAGTTTTGCGCCGGCAAACGATGAATTTTTCCATGTGAATAAAGATAAATAAAGAACGGCACGGACTCCCCATGTGGCTTTTGTGGTCACATCGCTTTATCGCCTTCGAATTGTATTTTTGCTTGTTGTAAGAGATTTTCCTTTTTTGTAAGAAATGATCGAGAGATATATCAAAATCGTTTTCGGCAGTGGCTGATTGTGTATCAAGGCGGATATTGGGGGTTTGTGAAAGCCATTTGTAAGCCATTAATGTGTTTGCCCGATGCATTTGGTCAATGATCTCATCAACCCTTTCCAGCGTGTTTTTTACTAACGATGCTTTGAAAAGTTTGAAGTGAACTCTGTTGTTGAGTTGCACTTTGGCCTTATGTTTTTTCTGTCTTATTCATGATGACTAGCGTTGTGTTGCTTTAGTGAGGTTTAAAGCAGAGTTTCCTTCAACGCTTTCTGAGCCGTGACCTCATTGCATTACAAAGTATCTTTTGGCTTAATACAGTCTGCAAGTTGTATTATGACAATTTTCCGAGTAGTTCTGAAGGGCGATAGAAGACTGAACCGGTGGCATTCAGTTTGATATGAAACGGTAGTGGTTCTTTGTTTTGTCCGTGAAAGGTGTAACGGTGGCGCGTTGGTCTTGCGAATAAATCTCGCAAAACTTGGCCTGATTTCACATTCATTTGTCACGGGTGTTGGGATGAATTTAGGACCTTTCGATAGCACGCTGACTTGGCTGTCAGATGGTTAATAGTTTGAGAGGATTTTAAAGAAATTTTCATTTTCTCAGTTTTTTGCTGCAAGCCTACATTTTAAAGTGTTTCTACACTCTATGTGTCTTCAGCTGTTTGTTCTACTTTCGCTGTTATTAAAGCTAGCTTTTTTTTTTAGAGTCAGAGCACACAATTATATTTTTCATCTCTTTTGTGAAAGTGAGCTCTTTGAGGTCAGAAATCTAATTCCTCAATTCGGCTATTTTATCATTCGTATTCTCAATGTTCACCGAATACTTTCCTTTGTGTAAGGTGTTCTGCCAGAGAGTTGTTAAAGGTGGATATTTATCAGCGCATATGTAAAGGTGACAAAACCCGTCGAGGTTCGTAGACTTCACTTTCGTCGAAATCGCAATGAGGACGGTTTTTCTTGTCCCTTCCTTTGAACGGTAGGCACTGAACCCGACAGAATTCTTCGCCTAGATCCTTCAAGGTACACAGATCTCTCGAAACAGTCCTCAGAGAAGTGTTCGGAGTAGATCGCAAATATTCCTACAGGATTATAGTTTACTCGGCGAGTTCGCACAAATCGCAACCGTTTTTCCCGCTCTGATCTATTTACGAGGCTCCGATACAGAGAAATACCTACAGCATGGTCTGCACGATTACTTCAGCTTTGAATTACGCATCGGTGCCTCGTCATTTTTGTTTAGTTTTTGTAAGAATAGAGTAAAGCATTCTGTTATGTTTACCTGACATTTTGCCACGTTAGATTTTCGCGTTGAGCCTTTGACGTCACTTCCTCTGAATCCTGCGATCAATTTCCGGAACATGGTCAAATAATGGCGGACGCGAAATCGAGAGTTTAACGGCCCGAAAAAAGATATTTCTGGTGCTCGGTCTAGACTGAAATTTGGCGGAGTAGGTGAAGGAGACACACTCAACACGAAAATGACAAAAAAATGATGTACGAAAATTTTGATCTCAGGGGCACTTTAAATACCCTGTATTCAAGGCAATTAATTGACAGACTATGTCATTAGGAACGTTTCATACAATTGTTTCATTGTCATGTAACAGCATTTATAATAATAATAATAATATACGTTAATTGAGGCTCCCCCTTAGGGGCTTTTCAGCCACAATGTAGACTAATTAAGAGCTTAAAAATCCCCACTGGCAGGAGGCAGACCAGTGGGCTATTTACAGAGCGCAGCCGAGGAGTTGAACTAGGGGCAACCGAGAACAAATCCAGTGAGTGGTAGAGTGGAGGACTTGAACCCGGGACACCGGATTACAAGTCCAGCACCCTAACCACTCGGCCACGCCGCCTCCTACATTTATCTCGTTTATCAACAGTTGTACCTTGAGGAAAGCTGGTGACAAGGCAAGAATTTACATAGTGCCTGTGGTGAAACTGTCAGAAGGCAAGATGGTGAGCCTTGCCAATAAAATGCCTCAAAACACAACACATGCAACAATGAAATTAGAGATGCTAGTACCCGAAATTGTTGAGGATTAAATAAATTTCATCCTAAAGTTGTAATAATATTTGAATTGAAGCTTGTAATACTATTTGAATTGAATTGAATTTCTTCACTCCTCAATTTTAGAAAGTGCTACAAAAGGAAAATTAATTACCTGATGAGGGAATTTGCAATTTGTGCAATATTAGTTTTTGGCATGTAATTTGATGTGGAATTGGTGAGTCAAATATGGCTCTTCCTTGAATCATATGGATGAATAAAAGTTAATAAGAAGTGAAGAAAACAGCAATGATATACTTTTTTTATCCTGAGTGCAAAACAAAAGATGCAAAACAGTATCACTGAGCCTTGTTTTCCACTCACAATTCTACGCTAAATCCCTCGCTTTATGAACCATCAAAATGCAAGTTTTATATTGAATTATGCAATTCTAAATGAGACTGCATCCCTCTATGAAATCTTAAAAAAATTGAAAACAATTATTGAGATGATGTCAAAAGCCTAACAAAATTTTTGTATCAAATTTAATAAGTAAGATTTGTCTCCAGAATGTGAGCATGATGATTTGGCTGGATTAATTGGCAATACACTAAGCTAACTTCATTTCATTTTAATTTATACTTGTTGATGTTACATCCACAGTATAGGACAAGCCAAATTTAGTGTTTGGTTAACTCCTCAGCCTTATTTGATTTTACCAAATTTTAAATCAGCCAAATACATGTAATTAAATCGGGTTGGAGAGGGGTGGAAATTATGTGTATTGTAAATAACTGCAAATGTGCTAAACTCAGAAATACTTGTTGATAAAGTCTATATATCACATAGACAGAGACAGCTTTTTATCCAGATTGATGTAAAAACTAGGAACTTAATTCTCCAGAATCAATAAATACATACGAAGAATAGAAGCAAATTTTTAATCCATCATAAAGGTCTCTCATGGTACCCCTATAATTTCAAAGAGTGGAAATTTGATTATAGTGGAAAATATGCTAAAGAAGTTGTCAATTTTTGATTTTGATTAACCCTTGTACTTCTTTTTAATGAAATAAATATTCAATACCCATATTGTAATTCACACATTTTTTTAAAGCATTAACTATTTACCTCTTGCTTCTTTTTTAATGACATGAATTTCAGATGTAAGGAGTTTGTTGAGTGTCTTAAAGAATGAGTGGCTCATAGGTTGTTAGGAAGTAGGCACTGTGCCTATATTGAGTGTCATCATCTCAATATTAATCTGTAGAAAACATCAAACTCTATTTGTCTATATTGCATGGATAAATTTTTCAAACAAACTGAGTTGTAATGCAAGGGGTACATGAGTGTTTTATCCAAGTTAATCCTAAACCTTGACCTCTCAACAAATACATGAAAAGTGATTGTATTCAACCCATTGGTCCTAAAATGTGTACCATACTTTCAGGGTTTTATGTTTGATTCACATTTTCAAGGGTCTTAATACATATATCATAAAAGAGTTGTAAATTTCTGGTTTATGTTCGGACTTCTAATTCATACCTTATAACAAGATCAAAGCCTTCCACTCAGGCATTGCCTTACATTTAGGGGTGTTATAATCAGGGGTTCTTAAAATCAGGGTTCTTATAATCAGGAGTTCTTACAATCAGGGGTTCTTACAATCAAGGGTTCTTAAAATCAGGGGTCTTACAGTTAGGGGTCTGTGTGGATCGTAACTCTTTACATACAGGATGTATTCTGTGCCCAGATGTTGATATTGATTAATTGAACTTAAAATGTCACATCCATGTTAAACCTGTGTCCAGTTGTTTATTGCAATGGTAAAATGTTACATCTAGGGGTCTGCGCGCAGATGTTGATATCGATTGTCGATCGTGAAGGTCAGAACCGTACTTGACATCCAGGGGTTTTATATTTGTACCTCTATATTGTCGCTATGTAGCGATGATGATTTACATAAGGGGGTTTTGAATAAAATGTCATGGTAGTTTTATATAAGGGTCTGTTCTCAGCTATTGGTAATGATCCAAAACTTTCCCGCTAGACTCAATAGGATTTTGTTTCCTCGATATTGTTAAGAAGTGGCATTAGTCGGGATTAAATTTCATTTTTCATTTCTGAGACTATTCCTGAAGTGCTGTTAAATCTAACTGCAGTTTAGTGGCATCATTATAGGACTTAATAGTACTGTAGATCAAAGTATCATTAGCAAAAAGACGCATAAGTACAATTTTCACGAAGAGAAATTTTCACGTCAAATTTCACGTCAAATTTTCACGTCAATTTTCACGTCAAAAGACGCATACGTACAATTTTCTCCGAGGTCGTTAATATACAGGAGAAGCAAGAGGGGGCCAAGAACCATCCCCCGAGAAGACTGATTCAACTGATCCAATACTACTTGACCTAACAGACTTTCACCGGGCTCTACGTTGACAAGAATGGTTCGGATAACCTTAGAATTTCTACTTGGACACTGAAAACAAAATTCCAGGAAACTGTCCACTTGTTTCATTAGTCCCATTATTGCTATCAGATGCCGAGTTACAAAACGTAAATCGCACTCCCTGGCACTCCACTGGTGTTTGCCCTTCTTCGCCGTACCATGATGAAGGACCCTTGATGAGCGACTTTAGCTTGTACTCTTTATTTGCCTTCAAAATAACTGGACGATCGAACATTACATCAAAGCCGTAATAAGCATGGGTATCGCTTTTTTCTGATGCATAAATTCCTGCTCGTAACGCAAGCAGAGTGTTGTCAATGGGATCAACAATTTTTGTTCTAACTCTATACTCGCCGCCGTCGGAGCCAAAATGCTGAACTCCGTAAAGCTTAACAGGCTTCTCGACGGTGAGAATGATACAGTCAGCATTCCCACTGTAATTCCAGCGGAGACCCTCTGGCGCACAAAACGTTTGAAATCTGTAGCATCGGTACTTAGTGGAATCAATTCTGCAATTCTGCTTATTGGAATCAATTCTGCAAGCTTGTAAGAACGGCAAAGGAGTAGTTAAAACACCGTTGTAGTACTTTATCATATTTCCGAACTCTTCGTGATTCAAGATTCGCGAATCAAATACGACAGATGCAAAATCCCTCTGAGGTATAAGCGGAAAGCGTATTCCTTTCACAATTTCCTCTCCGAGAAGTCGTCTCTTTGTCCCTCCATCGGAAGTAACCCCTCGCCTTTCACATTCCTTTGTGGCCCAGCGATCAACAGCTTTGAACAGTTCCACTTCCTCTACATTCAACTCTTCTCTCTTCACTAAAGATTCTACAACAGATCGCTCAACTGAAACAAATTCGTCTGACGTCGTCGCTTCTTGGGTCTGCTTCTCAATTACTTCCCAGCATCGATCTTCTAAATCTTTGTCTTCGAATTTCTGTGCGTGCGGCAGAATACAAAACACGTTCGAGGCCTTCAGGTTGTCGCGAAGATACTCTGTGCATTTCTCGGCAAGCGAAGGCACCATGTATTTATTCGCCAAGTACAACACTTGCATCACATTATTTCCTGTTAAATTCACTTTGTCAGAGTACAAGAAACAGAACAGCTCCAATACACTCTCACACTCACAGTCAGGCAGCTCAATAGAGTCTTTATTCTCAGCCATTTGACCATAAAACATGGCAAAGAACACAGGACTACTGATTGCCAGAACAAACTTGTGAGCTGGGATCACCTTAGTTTCGCTTTCACCAGTCGACACTGGAACAACAAACTTCACATCACTCAGCAAATCGTTGTTGAAAATGAACGCAGTTCTTTCGACGAGAGTTGAAAGTTTCGTTTGCCAGTTATCTTCAGCAGCCATTGCTATGTTTGTTCTTGGTTCTCTCTACAAATGAAATCCTATATACTATGAACCTTTGCTGCAAAGGGAAACAGTTCATGCAACACAGATGTTCCTCGAGTCACGCAAAGAGCAAATTCCTTGTTTCCAGGCTCTCCGAGTCTTTGCACCCGAAGTAATAATAAACAATAATATTGTTGTTAGATGAATCTGACTATCTAATCGAAATAAAAAGATATAGCAGGATTATTGACGTGTGAGATGCTTATCATCTCTGTGCACTTTCACCACAGGCGGCCCAGGCCCTGTCACAGGCTCTTTCACAGTGGATTATCATAGAGTTTGTATAGTGGTTTAGTTGGACTTACTTTTGAGCTCCGTAAATATAAACTTGTGTGAAATAATCAAAGAAATAAAGTCTTACCTTCATAAAGAGTAGTCTGTGCTGTTCTTGTCGCGATTTGAGGCCGTTTCGCTGTGTTTCAGCTTAACGTCCTACCACTACCAAATAAAAGGGAAGGTAGGAAAGCTCTGTCTCACACACGCTCGCCAAAATCGCTCGAAAAACACACTTAAATACTTCCCCTTGAATCGAAACTTGGCAGCATGAAAGCCAAATAGTTGCCCTTCAAGTTCACTAAAAACATCCCACAAAAGTTGGGTTGTCGAGCAACCAGCCCAGCGAAAATCTCAAATTGACCGCTATTTCAACGCCATTAGAATGCGCGTCCGTCAAATCCTGTGCAGTCAAAAGTTCGTTACGACGCGGTCGGCTTAGAAACTAGCAAAATTAAGCCCAACGAGTAGGCCCACGATATGAATGATTAGTCAGTTTTGGTTTTGCTAGTGTCCCAGTTTATCGTTTGCTGAAGGGAAAGAAGAGGAGAAGAATAAAGAAAGTGGAAGTCATCTTCATTACAAAACAATCACTTGAAATTATTGCCTTCACTCAGTTAAACTCGCTCTTTGTCACAGCTTCAGTCTCCCGCTAAAGGAGACAAATACAAGGGGAAAGATTATTTGAAAGCACCAAATGAGGTTTTGAGTTACAGAGAAAAGCTCTGTGGGCCTTTGGCGAAATTTATGACATGGTGAAAGGAGAATTTCGTGTATTCAGCTGGATGGTTGCCCAATTTTACACAATAAAATTGCTGAAAATATTTAGTTTTGTAAACATTAAAGCAAAGATTATATTGACGTAAGACATGTTTTGGCTTCAAACAGGTTTAAATGATCGTTTAGAATAGCGACGTCATTCTTCGCACCGACGAAGGGCTAACGCTCGAAACGTAAGCTTTTGTAATCGTTACGGTGGCCAATTTACCATTTCAACTTAGTTGATATATCCAAATTCTTCACTAATGTCAAGTCATTAAGAGCGCTCCACCACAGTGGTGAAATAGGAAGTAAAAAAAGGAACATCTCCATATAAACTGTTTACTGCGTTGATAAAATGGAAACATTTCTCTCCACACAAACTTCCCTTAATTTTAATTGATGTATTCAAAAAGTAAGTTTATATTGTTGTTGTTAGTTAAACATAAACTTTACTTGTGTGACTTTACTGACAACAACAATTCGCTTGACTCTGATGATGACTTCCTCTCAGGTTGTCGAAACGCGAGTCACTAACTCCCAACAACAGTCCGTCCCAGGACTACACTCACCTTGACGGTCAGACTACACTGTCCTATCTTTCTGTTCTTTGCTTGTGTATTAATCAATTTTTATCCGCGTGACGCATGGGCAACAGTTCCAGCAAAAACGATTGGATCCTCGTCGGTATCTGAGCAACTGCACACCTACCCCTCCTCTAAACCAGAATGAACCCTTATTTGTTGACTGCTGCTGGGTTAGGGGAGGGGTGACTCCGCAGTTGCTCAGGTAATATAACATTGAATCAAAGATTTCATGCATTTGAAATGGTTTAACGTCACTGAGGAAGCCTTCATCGTGAATTATCATTAAGAAAGTATGGTTTAAGTAATCGTGGCTGGGCGGGTGTTAGCAGGACGACATATATCTCGTTGCAGTCCTCGGTATCTTGCAAGAGAGGAAACGACAAACAACGGCAGAACGATGGCGGCAAATAATTTAACAGGAGAAAGAACACAAACGAAAACATTTCAAGAGCTGCGCTGCTCTCCTTCCTTAGCAGATGGATTACAACAACAGTCCATTTACATTGCAACAGTCAACATTTTTCTCTCCGTCTCAGCATTAATCGGGAATTCTCTTGTCCTTGTTGCTCTTCGCCATCCAAAGTCTTGTATCTTTGTCTGGCAACAACCGATCTGTTGGTGGGTCTGCTTAGCCAGCCTTTGTATGCTGACCATTGGATGTCCTTGGTTCAAGAACGCTGGAGTCTTTGCCGATTTGCATTTGAGGCAGTCTCTATGGCAGGTTTCACTTTATGTTCAGTGTCTCTGTTGACGATGGCGGCCATAAGCGGGGACAGACTTCTCGCCCTATTGCTGGGCTGAGATACAGACAAATCGTATCATTGAACCGCACTTATACCTTAGTAGCTATCTTCTGGGTGCTATCCAGTGGCGCTGCGTTATGCTACTTGTTAGATCACCGCTTAACCATTTGGTATGCAAAAACTACTAGGATATTTGGCCTTATAATCCCAATCGTCTCGTACACAAAGATTTTCCGCACCCTCAGTCATCGTGAGGCTCAAACACAAGATCATATTCAACAACATCCAAGCCAAGCAAATCGACTGAACATAGCACAATACAGAAAAGCAGTGCACAATGCCCAGTGGGTGCAGTTGGCATTAGTTTGTTGTTATGTACCTATGAGTATGGTGGAAATTGTAACGGATTTTAGTAACACATATTCATCGCATTTAATAGTTATTAGGGGAATAGTAGTTACTTTGGCTTTCTTTAACTCAACACTGAACCCGTTTCTTTACTGCTGGAGGATGAGTGGAGTGAGACTGACAGTAAAGCAATCAATTAGACGAGCACTTCGCTGTCCATGAGGTTAGCTTCTCCTCGAGTTATACTCATGCTGATGTTTTTAAAGCTGGTTTAAATAGTCTCATCTATTATTAGAGAACACTCGCTGTACAGGAAGAAACGAGAAGCTCAACTGATAAAAATCGTCCACAAGAGGAGTCGAAAAGACTAACGTCCTCAGTCGTGTTTCATGTTATCCTCTCTATCAAGGATACAACTCGTGACTGAATCAAAAAAAAAATATATATATATATATATATATGCTTACATGTTATAGAAACAAACTTTGCAACTTTCCCAGCATAAAAGCAATAAAACTGCGAATGGTGGAAAGGGAGAGGAAGTTACAAGTTATTTGACGATAGTGCACAATTTCAAATTTTCACCTAAGAATAAGGTGGCGTCATAATCCCGTTCAAGCGGGATTACTAACCAAACCAACGACTCGAATTTGTTTGCAGTATTTTTTGAAACTTACGAAAGTATAAGGGGTGTTTTTGTCTTGTAATTGACATGTAACTGAGCACATGAAATAAATTTGTATATGTAACACTGGAGAGCTCTTTAAGATCGATCGTTTTCAGTTCCGAATTGAATGTTACCGGAGGAAAATGGATATCGAGGGAAAAATAAAGTTAATGTTCAATGAAAATGGTTTCTTTACATCCAGTATGTCACTGACATATCTAAAAATTGTTTCTGAGCTATAAACGTTCTATGTCTGGGACTTCCGGCCGACTAGCTTTACGCGTTTGCATGAAATTAATGATCTGCTGTTTTTTTAGGTCTCTCTAAAAATCCTTACTACAGACAAAAAATCCAGAATTTTCTAATAAACAGGAAGAGTTTTCCCATGTAATTACCTGCTTTCTAAACTACTTTGCTTATCGTCCAACTACTGTCAAATAACTAGTAACTTCGAATTCCTCTCCCTTTCCACCATTCGAAGTTTTATCGCTTTTATGCTGGGTAGTAAAAGAGTAGTAAAAGAGTTTTCTCTTATCGTATTGTTCAATTACGATACAACTGATGTCTTTATGTTTGCCGACTATACTTTGCAAATTACCTTATTTATACTTAGATTCAACTACACCAAATGAGATAAACAGCTGGTTGTGACCTACATGTTAGGGTTAACAGTCAGATAGCCAAAATATTTACTATCAACCGTCAAATAGGCAAGATCTTTCAAGTAGCACTAGTGTCAATAAAGCCAACCATTACTAACCGCCAAGTCTCTTAGAAGGTATGGGGTAATGGCTTTTACAGCTAAAGGTTTTGAAACATCTTTCCGTTGAAGTTAACCGGAAATATTTTACAATCAACTTATTTTTTCGACTGACGGTTAATTTTTTTGCTGTTTTACGGCTAACATGAGTTACACCATTGAGATCGTCCTCCTAGATATCCATAAATACGAGAACTACATTGGAGTCAAGCTCCACGTTATGAAAGTAAACGGCACAAAATTCATCCTTTTTCAGATCCTTTTTCAGATCCTTTTCTGATAAATTCAGAGCTAAAGAACAGAACTGACTTCTCTCGGGAAACACTCCCGGTGCCGTCAAACGTATCTACAAATCTTCCTTTTTGTTTTCTCCTAAGTTTTCTGCTTACATATTCGTAGATTTAGTTATTAAGTATTTTTTTATCTAAATAATTTACGAGGGATCCGCTGTAATTGGTTAGGCTGTAGTGGTCTCCCTACCTAATAACTTTTTTTTTTTTTTTACAAATTGTATTCTAGTTTGGCAAAGCTAATTGAATAACTGCGCATGTTTGAGTGATGAGGGTTGATATGTTACTAACCGTTCCACATCAGCGAGTCACTCGGCCTTTGCCCCTACTATACAATAAAAAAAAAAAAAAAATTTTCAACCTTAAATAAAAAAAAACTAACTCATTGAGCGACACTAAAAACCTTTTAGTTGTGATAAGATTTCAAATACTCAACAGTGTTTTGTCTATCTAGGACAAAAATATTCAGAAAGTTCAAAAAATAAAAAAGTTGAAGCCCGTATATACATAAAAAGATAGCATTAATTGCTTTACACTTACGCAATACACTTCGCCTGCGGATTTGCGCATAGGAAATTGCCAAAATAAGTATGACTGAGAAATGTTATGTGAGATATGCCCATGGCTTGGAGTAGTGTTGGCGCTTTCCAGTTATGAAAAATTCAAGCAGTAAAATTAACAAGCAACCGTCAAATTATTTACAAGTGCAACCGTCTCCCGCAAGAAATAAAACTTCATTCATGGGATTCTACCCTGAAACACTGGAAGGATATCTGGACACATTTACTTATCGTACCGCTTGTATTTTAAGATAACGATTCCTCGTCTTATCTCTATTTCGAAAAAAAAAAAATAACCTGCCATGGTACACTCATGGAAAACAAATTCGGCTCCCGATGAAAACCGTCTTTAAAAGAAAATCTCAACGAACTGGCAAGCTTAAAAGATTTCGATGAGAACAGGAAACATAGGGAATGAAATGAAATTGTTAGGCAAAAGTGATTTAAGTTGTTTTTTATTGAAGTAATACTTCATCACCTGTGGTTCTTCCTCAGGAAATAAAATACACCTCAAGGCATACGTTGAGCGAAAGAATTCCCGTGAAAGTCCTTGGAAGAGATATATAACGCGTGTAAAGCTGTTCCCTGATGTCACGTCTTTTCGTGGTAGGCGAGTCGAGCGTGCGTTCGAATAGTCTTCGAATATTCTTTTTAAATGACAAGTTATCTCTTCGCTGGTCGACCCTTGCAATTAATTTATGGTATTTTGTACAGAATAGTATTACACTGAACTCCATTTTACACGGCCAAGAACAAAGCAATCACTATAAACCAAGCCTTTCAGCCTCTTTAGCTTCAAAGAATGTGTAGGAGAGAGTTATGGTGTCCACTTTAGCCATGGCAGGGTCTTCAGTGAATTCTGGATCAATATAAAAAAATACTGGCATATCCACCTGCCAATTAAAATTAAAAGTACTCTGATTAACATCAGACAGACTCTTTCAGAATAAAAACGTGGCCTTATTTTCCCATAAACCTATAGTAAAGAGTGGCTGGTCCATGGCAGACAGAAGCACTGAGATGGAAATTTACAATCACTGCCGCCAGGAGTGGAGCACGGCTCTCTTATTACCATTGTTGGCAAGAGCCAACTCAAGACTCTAATTGCATGCAAGCTTTCACCAGCGTTACAACATGACTGGCAAATCCACGAAAAATGTCCTCTTTGCTGAAGTGTTGTAAAACACACAGCCATTGAAGATCAATGAAACACTTAAACGCCAACCACCAAACACACACTTCTCCAACATTGTATGGGAAAAGGTAAAATTTTCCAGTTGGCAGTTCTACACTACCATTTGAATGGGCTGGCATTTGGTGATATGCCACATTTTTTTTATCAGGATGGTCTCACTTTTCCTGTACCCCCCCCCCCCCTCCCCCCATTTCATCTGGGAAATGTATTCTCAGGGCTCGACACTAATTTTTCAACTTACTAGCCAAGTGGCTAGTGACATCTAAGATGTTTTCAGATGTTGCAACAATTTCAGTCTGTTCACTAGCCACACTGGCTAGTGGAAATTGAAAACCACAAGCCAAAACTGAATTTCTACTAGTCTGTGGCTAGTGGGCTACTGTTAGTGTCAAGCCCTGATTCCCACTGGAAAGACTATGAAAGTTTGACCTCACCTGCTCATGTGGATTCAGTCTCTGTTCCTCAAAGCAAAAGCACTGAGAAAAAAAAAATACATAAATCAATTTCAAAATAATAATGTTGGAAAGTAACAAATTCATACCAAGAGCGAGATAAGAGTAGAAATGAGACTTTAACCCTTAAACTCCCAGGAGTGACCAAAACAGAATTTCTTCTTACAATGTCAATACAGGATCACTTCAACGAGTGAAAGGAATAAAGAAAAATTTAAATCAGGGGATTATTTATTGCTCGAATACCAAATTCTCCAGACTAATGTTATAGAAATTGTTTGGCTAATAGAAAAGAGAACTACTAATGAGATCTGGGTGTAAGAAAGGATTGAATTTTAAGGCTTACCTGGATTTTGTTGAAATACTGCCCTGCTTCAAAGGGTATCACATTATATGTTGAAATTCCTGTAATGGGCTCATCAGTTGGGTTAGTAGCAGTGTAAAATGCCAGAGCTGTTTCCCCTGGTACAAGCTAGAAAGAAAATTTAACATTGCTCAAGGGCAAACAATGCTTTCATTCACATGATGGAAACATGATTTTGGACAAAGACACTAAAGAATTGTGATCTAGGTTCAAATGTACAAGTCAAAAGAGATGATAGCACCAAATAAATGAATCTCAAGTATACCCTGATAGCTGTCTGTTGAGGTCTGAAGTTCCATCGCATGGAAGCACTCCTATCTGCATTGAACCTGATCACTAACTCTCTTTCCGGCTTTCTTTCCATCTGCTCAATCTTCTCCCCAGACTCCTCTCTCTTCACTGTTCCACCTAACCCTGTTGCCTAAACAGAAAAAGTATCCTAAAAAACAATCCACCTACCATCTGTTATGACTGTGAAAATGAGTTAAAGATAAAATCGCATCATTGAATAAAATCTCACATTCTGATTGGTTTTCAAAGCGAGGTATTTAGCGTGGAATTGCAAGTCGAAAACCAGGCTAAGTGATGTTGTTTCGCATCTACATAATGATGACAATTTTAAGTAATGCTGTTTCCTTTTTTCACTCAATTTTATTCAGTTATGCAATTCAAGGAAAATCCATTACTTCACTCCTGAATTCCACATTAAATTGCACTTGAAAACTGATATCACACTCATCGCTTCGCGATTCATGCAATATCGGTTTTTGTGTGCAATTTAATGCAGAATTCCCTCAGCAAGTAATGAATTTTCCTATAGTATCTTTCTCTGACAAGGGCTGACACTCAATATGTCAGCTTTGGTATTTCCAACAATGGCTCATTTATATTATCAACTCAGTTGATAAAACCAACTGATCATGGACACAGCACCTCAGTTTCTTTAGCAACCTACCCCTTCTAAAGGGAGGGAGCCTTGGAGTGTTGGTTGAAGTGTTCCAATTCAAACTAGCTTAAAAATTTTTTACCGGAAACAAAGAACAGTATACTGACATGAAGAGTGCTGTGAGTGGGGGGCAACGCGGAAAGATTGTCCTTCTTCTCCCAACACTCTACTATTAGTAAAATATGTACTTGTTGCTTGTGGCCAGGACTATAACCGCTTACCTGACAGTAAAGACGATAAAGAGGTACAGCAAGGTATGATGCTCCCACAACTGTGATTGCTAAGGCTATTATATATATCGCTGTTGTCTTGTTTCGCGTACTAGAGGCCGAATGACCTTTCGAGCCGACACGAGTCACTACAAGACGGCGACTGACACCCCACATCAAACTTGGAAACATTTTTAAGCGCTTTGCTGGTCTGTAGGTAATTTCCTTTGTAACTTCAAGGTCTTTAAAGCATCTCGTGCAGATAAACCTGTTTCGCATTATGCTATGAAATCGTTCTCTCGCCATAGGCTTACAGAACGTTGAACCCAGATGGCCATAATGAAGATTCGAAACAAATCCCCTCTGGCCAGCGGTTCGAAGAAGCAACCAAAGCATAATACAAAAATCAAATCGATAAAACCACAATTTTGCTGTCTTGATGGAAGGTAACAGTTTTAACAACTCTATTCAAATAATTATGTCACCTAATTCCGCCATCTTGTATTTATGCCATAACAGAGTAAAACTGGGCACTACATATTTCGGTTTCCTTCCCAGGGTTTCCCGGCCCTGTTACCAGAGTACAGCCAGCGTATCTGTTATTTCGTCATTTGTTCTTTTTAAGCCGCTGTTCTACCAGAAGAGAGGAATTTAATTAGGTTCCTGTAACCGTGTGGCTGACAGAATATTTGGTCAACCTTCAATGTCAATATGCCCCCTGAAACTTCTTTTGGGTACCTTGCCCCCAACAATTCAAGCCTAGATATGGGATACCAATTTCACCACCAGCCTACTCTTGAAACCTTCCCTTCCATGAAGAGAAAAAAATCTGTCAATAGAAATTAAAATATTAGCCAAGACCAAACCATTGGAGCACTAAAACAACTTCAATCAACTGCATTAGCACTTTTCCTACAACAGCTCACACATACAAAGCCTATACATTTATTTCTCTCAAATGTGATATATATTAAATGACTGTTCATCCTAAATTACTTTTAATTTAGTCTAACAAATCTTTTTTTACTCTTTTTTTTAGTTACTTCAAACAAATGAATTGTACATTATCTTACAAAACAGTTGTATTTACATGTCATTAAGACCAAGACACAAGTTGTCTGAATAAATGATTCTACATGTTTTAAATAGCATATTTCTCCTCATCTAAGATGCAGCAAAACATGTCTTAATTTATCTTGACAGGGTTTATAGTTATCTGGTCACAACTGCCTAGCTATGAGATATTTTCCAGGGCACTGCACATGATTTCATCTTCTCTGCCGAACTCTTCATCTTCTTCTGAGCCCTCCTTTGATTGGTCAACCTGGTGATTAAATGGCAGAAAGTAAAGCATGAAAAAAAAATAGAGAAAAAGGGATTATAAAAGAATCTGTCTTCAAAACACAAATCAAACCAATCAAGAACTTGACTAATCTTGCTTACAATTTAATTCTAGACTTGATTGCACAGATGCTTACTTATGGTGAATTGATCAAATTCGTTTCTTAAAAAGGTAATTATTGTGCATTTTCCATGTTTTCCTGATGGTCTTGGAATTCAATCCGCTACTAGATACATCTTATGTACACAAACACTGAAACTAATGTGCAGCCTATGTGATTCTTTTTCATATTCATACCTCCATTTTTTCAAAGGAGCTGTCCTGCTGTCTTGCACTTAACTGTAATGATGATAAGCTAGACTGAAGCATCGCCACCACTCTGTCCAAATGCCTGTGTCAATATAAACAGTTAATTGAAATTTAATATTCTCATTACTTGTCTGCTTGATATTGTATTGATAATGTAAGGAGAAATTCTGGCTTGGTCACTCCTAGGAGTTAAAGAGTTATAGTACATTAAACTGAACATTACTTGTTTAGTTTGTCTGCTGTGTCCAGTCTCTGCTGCTTTTGTCTTTCCATCATTACTCTTAATGTCTCCCGTGCCTGCAATGTGTCAAAATATTTAAACCTCATTAACTGAAATTACTTTTTCAGATTGAATGGCTCAGAGCTGAAGCACGACTTAAAACATTCTTGATAAATTCAATTCCACATAGAATGTACTCTAATTCACTTACTATTTCGACATAACCACAAGATATATATTTACACATGTTTATAGGTATGTATTGGTACAATTTAGGGAAGTAAAGCTACTAAGTGTCCTCTTGCCAATCAAGCTAGAAAACAGAGAATATATCTTACTAATATACTGCTTACTTCAGCAGGACAGATATCTACAGGTTTAACTGCAGAAATACTGATAGAAAAAAAATAACAAATCAGGCAAGTCAGTTGTAACTAATGTTCTACTATTAACCTGATGTGGCCTGAGTTCATTGATCAAGTGGTGAATATTAATAAATAGCAAGTTTAAGTCTTCTAGTTTTTCTTCTCTCTGAAAATAAAATCAGAAAAGGAGAACATTACATCAGGATTCCACCACAGCAAATAAAGTGTGAATAAAAATTATATTTTACTTAACAAAAGAAATCCCACCTTATGTTTTAAAATGAGTTAATAACATCTAATTTGTCAGGATGATACCTTACAGATGTTGGTTTGTAGTGACTGACAGTTTTAAACCACGGCTCAGTTATTGAAGGGACAAATAATTCTATCCAATGAAAAAATCGCTATCCAGCAGATAAGTGTTAACAAAATGTACTACAGTATCCAGTAGATAGAGATTATCCAGTGGATAGCATTATACAACCTTTGAAAAAGTGAGGCCAGGATGATTCTGTAAACACCTATGATAGTTTCTGACCTGATCACTTTCAGTCAAGTACATTGCAAGAGTACAAGAAAACCTGTGCAACTTAAGCCTTTGTTGGGGCAGACATACCTTAGGTGATGAAGGAGATTTAATGAGAATATCTAACAGCTCCAAGAAATTTATGACAATGGAATGATTTAGTTTTTTAAGCTCTTTGATACGATCTAAGGGAATAAAAACAATATTCAAAATTCTGCAGAAGAGAGAATAGATGAAATGGTAAATAGTAAGTTTCATTAGATATTAAAACAGTGCAGCACTTTAAGTTAAGAACGAAAATAATTTGAGTCTGTTCTTCCTTACAAGAAGTAAGTACTTTTTAAGTAAAAGGATTTGGCTTGCACTTGTTATTCTCTAAAGACCAGTTGGCTTGTTAGCTCAGTTGGTAGAGCACTGTAACTCCTGTACAGGGCTGAATTATTCTCAGGCCTCATTTTCACAAATACATAATTAACAATTACTCCACGAGCGTGCGTTGGATATGAGATGATAGATAGCCAATGAGGCGCGTAGCTCCGAGTTGGCTATAATCATCTCATATCCAACAAACGCGAGTGGAATAATTGTTTTATTAAAAAATGTTGAATTAAATTATTAAATTTTATTAAATTTTTAGCTCCCTTTTAATTTTAAGCTGACACATACGCTTACCATATTTGTAGATTATGGTATATTGGCTGATATACCATAATGGCTAAGCCAATAAAAAGTCTTGAATTGCATTATCCAATTATCTAGTTTTTATTAATGTTCATTACTACGAAGATCACCCTCATATTCAGTTACTGTCCATAGTTTGCATGATATGTGATTTTCACAGTTATTTGTACCAATGTCAATTCTCATGTTATAAAAATACTGCACAAACCAAATCTTCCCTGAGTTGTATAAAGTCTAGTTATTCCCTGAAGTTCTAACGGTCTAATAATGGATTCGTCAGTCTGAGAAAAATAAAGAATAAAACAACATCAAATGCAAAATGAAAGCATTTACGTATTCTATCAAAAACACAATCTTAATGGCGAGCTCAGCACACTTGAACAGTCATCAAAGATTATAAGCGACAAAATAGTGGCTATAACATAAGAAAAGCTAGCTTCGTACTTCGTTTACCACCAAGCAGTTGAAAAAATTCGCGAGCAAAACTATCTTAGTTGGTTGGATCGTATATTTCGTATCCCTCTTTTCAGCAAAACAACATTCGATTATAAAAGGCAATACCTCAAAAGAAGCCCCAAACATAGCATAAGTTCCCTCAGCTGGAGTTGGTGGATCAGGCACTAATTGTTTCTCTACGTTTTCATCTGTGTAAACCTTGTAGTATTGAGTTGGGGGAAGAGGAAACGGACAGACACCTTCTGCGGCCATATTGAAAATGCTCACATGGCTGAAGTGGATTATGGGTAATATTTCTCTGTTCCAGTCCTTTCTAGCAACACATTATTTCTTGATTTGTTGGGCCAGCGAGCCTGAAGTTGTACAGTTCCAAGAATGTAAATTGTTTTAATGTGGCTTTTTCATAGAAGAATTATCCTTACTTCTAGACGTTTAAAGAAGTTAACCATTGTAGGAACAGGAAAGAGAGGTGCTGGGGTGCTTAGTTACTACAGTGTCTTCTTAAATTACTTCTGCTATTATAATAGTCCTTTTTTTAGTGGGTAGGGGGGACTCAGAAATATGCTTATTAGTCAATAATTTTCGATTACCATAGTTATATTTTCCTATTCTTTTCTCTCAAATCATGAGTCAGAGCTGAAGCAAAATTAGAGCTGGGTGTGGTTGGGTTCACAGGGAATATTTTGAATGGAAGTTCTTCCTTTCAAAAAGATGAAAAATAAAATGGCCGTGATCAGAAATTAGTTTCCATACAAAGATTCAAAGAAATATTTAGTCTCTATCAAATGAATAAAAAGAAAAATTAACAAGCTTTGCAAAGCCTATAAATTATGTTTTTTGATCGTGTTAATTTTCAGGTATGGCCACAGCCACAGGCTTGGCTGCTAATGAGTGTCCATCTGTTAGGGTAATCATACAGCAGTGTCTATCAGCCAGACTACAGGTGCAACCACCAACGGAGACTGAAGATGCAAAATGGGTGGAGGTAAGTATGACAGCCTGCAAGCAGGTTCTAATAATGCATGCTAGAGCACCTGCTAAGCAGCTAACCCTATAACTGGCAAGATCTGATTGCTTATTCTCCCCTCTACCTGCTACACATTTCCTTGTAAATTAGTTTCAAGAATTTGGTGTGAGAATTCAAGAATAACAACTTCTGCTTGATTAAGTTTGCATATTCTCATTACCTATTTGCTGGATAATATAGGGATATTAGAGGGAGAAGTTGCATGTTTATCACTTCTAGGAGTTAAAGGTTTTAGCTGTGAGAAACAGGAAGATGGAAGAGATGAGTTTAGGAGGGGTTGGCACTAAATTGAGAATGAGGCATTTGTGGTGAGCTCACTGTGTTCAGAAAGCAGTAGCAGTTGAACGGGCATTTGTTTCTTGTGTCAGGTCTCTGATAGACTTGTCATGTCATCTCTCAGAGATTATCTCATGCTGTTAGGCTTCACACCAGTTCATTTTGCTCATTTTTTGCCTCTTCCTTTTTGTGCTAGAAACACATCTGGTGCGTGGTCTCACAGAAAATCAATGTTATAGAAACATGCATCATTTCTCAAGTGGTAGAATTGCAATGATAAAAAAATAAGAAGTTAGTTTTCCTCCAAACATCAAATAATTGTATTCTGTGCTACATCATTTCAGCATTTCTCAGAACTGCTATTTATTTAATATTCTGTGTAATTTGGAGTTATTGGTTAAGGATATCCATTGATCTGCCATCTATACATTCAGATTTCCAGGGGAATTGTAATCTACCTGTGTTTTCTCAAAGGCTCTAACTTAAATATTCTGCCAAAAGTTGGTAAGTTAAATGTTATAAAATGGTAACATTTTTTAGTGGGATGATATATCTTTCTATGGGAAAACACATGTCCTTCAGCCCTCAATACTTAGGAAAGAATAATTAACACTGTAAGTTATTACTAACTTGTCATGATTAACAGCATGTCATATACATGAGTATCTTTGGGGTTGAATCACAATAATGTGGAGAGAAAATGGCCAAGAAAGAGTGTGGAATCTTACAGTCAATTGTTTTCCTTCCTGAATCCCATGACTTTTTTGCAAACCCCACATTTTGAATCTTTGGGCTGACTGACTGACGCACTCTGGACCTGTCTCATCTTTGTCAACAAAGATTGAGCACGAGGGGATGATGTGATAATCTGCATCAGCTATCATTGATCCTTTCATCATTATCACCATCATTATCATGGTCAACATCAGATGGAGACCCTGAGTATTGTTACAGGTAACCTCTGTAAAGGACTTCACAGGGTGGACCCTTTCTGCAGTATGATGTGAAGCTGTGGCTCATACAGCTGATTCAGTCTACTTAAATCTGTATCAATTGTTTATGTTTATCAAATTGAAGCTTTCACCCATATTTTTGTTTGATTGTCTCTTATTTGTATTTTCAATCAGTTAAGTCTATTTTGAATGTACGACTCAGTGAGACCACAAACCGACCAAGCAATGTGTCTGTTTTAGAGTTACCTGGTGATGTCCTTATTGTTCCACAGGTAAGTGATCAGCAGGGCAAGATCCCTACTGCCAGAGCTTAAATTTTGTTTTCCTAGCCATGAATCAACAGGAGTTTTACACGATTATAGGTAAACCCCAACATCTCCTAATAAAAGTTTCTCTTTAAGTTATCCCTCACCAATTTCTATTCAAAGGTGGAGTTGGAAACTTAAGGGTAAAGTGTCATACCCAAGAACATACTACAAATATGACCTAACCAGGCCTTGAAATAAGTCTTCTGATGCCAACCACTAAACCATTAAATCTCTCTTGAGAAGATCAGATTATGTCAAAAATTTCATAGATTTATGAATTTTGAATATATGAAAAAAAATTTTCAGGCCTTATTCCCACTACTTCATAACTAGGGTTTATTACTGCCAGGATTGCTTTCATACATTTCATGAAACCGCACTACACATATGTGATTTTCATATATTCAAAATTCATTGATGTGTATCATTTCGACGGGTTTTATACAAACCAACATAATGACCAGCTCCCAGTTGGCTTGTTAGCTCAGTTGGTAGACCGCTGCACCGGCATCGCAGAGGTCATGGGGTCAAATTCGGTACGGGCCTAATTTTTTTCAGGCCTTATTTCCACTACTACATAAGTATGGTTTATTACTACGATGGTGGCTTTCATACGTTTCATAGGTCTGTTGTGAGATTGTTTATTTTGAGGGTCAGTAAGAAGAGAATCCCAGAAAGTAGAATGTGCCATCATCTTCAGGCTGAGAGGAAACCCCATTGTTCAATAAACCAGAAACGAAAATACCTTCAGACCACTAACACCCCTTTTTTCCAATGTAGTCTGTTACATGGGTTAAAAGAAACAGCAAAAAATTAATTTGGTGCTGAACAAACGTTTGGGAATGATGCGCGCGGAAAAGAGGTGCTGGGAAAGAGGGACTTAGAAAGAGAGGCTGTTTTGCACGAAATTATTTCAAGTCACGTAATATCCCTAGGGACATTTCTCTATAAAAATGAACATGCGTTTTGAAAATCGTAACGGGAACACAAGGTTCAAGAAAGGGAAAGGAATACAGAACTGTAAGTACAATTAGCTCAAGAACATTACGGCACAGTGCCTGAAAAATAATTAGTGTAATATGTTTATTTCAGTTTGACTTCACATGCTCATAAGAAAGGAGTGCAGAAATAAAATCACCAAAATTTCCCGAGCTGTTAAAGTCCGAATACAAGTTCAATACAGAGGCTATTCGTAGTCTATGATATATAAGGGTCAAGAAAATGGGGTGCGTCTATAGCAAAACTTCTCTTTTTGTCTCTACACTTTGAACCTTCTTTCTGCGCCTTTTTCTAGACAAGAATCACAAATAATCATTTTTTCAGGCAACACTTGGCGGAAAGATGAAAGGAAGAAGTGTTCAGTATCATTCAAATATATCGAAAGACGAAGGAAGGATATTTTATGAAAAGTTCATTACCCTTTGTGAGGTATTTTGTGCCAGTAGTTTTGATTTCCTTCCAAGGCTTAAACGTTCTTGCTGCGATAGTCTTCGTCATTCCCACAACCCTTCATAAACTCACAAGTTACAGATATTTCGCAATTATTGTAGACCTTGTACATACTTTGTGGGAATCTGCGCAGCAAACAGACGCGCATGACGATCCTTTTTATACCGTTTTCGTATAGAAGAACCCGTATTCTTTAGTTGGCACTGATACATTTGTTTTATGAAAAATGCAACATTTAGTGCTTCCTTCCTTTTTTCTGTCCCTCCTTAATTAATTTGTGTTTCCCTGTAAGTTCCTCTTGATTTCTCTTTTCGTTCGAATTTCTCTTTTCGTTATTTAAAGGAAGCAGTCCACGCCAACGCGAAAACTTCACCGGACTCTTCTCCAAAAACAGTGAAATGTGGTAAGATTATCACTGCAAACCCAACCCAACCTTCCCGTTTTAGCGCGCTTTTTGATTTAATGTCTTGATTACGACACCCAATCATCACAATTAGCCAATGATAACTCAAAGTTAATTAAACGGAGCGCAGGAAAAAAAAGTCAGTGACTAAGTCACGGCGTGGTGCGAATTTTCTAAAACCAACCACCGAACGAGGTTAACCAAGATCAATCCGAATTACTTTCAACGCTCAATTGAAAATGACTTTATTTGTGATTTTTTGGCCAACGTGACCCTTGTTGGTTTAAATGGTGTTTCAGTATTTCTTATCTTACCTTCCTGTTTTCAGGCACATATGGAAACAGACAAGTACTGAGTGTGGAAACAAATGGACCATTTACTCACGTGTTTGACTTTTAGGCCACTTTTGAATACACTTTAAAAACGAAGTTATTTATGCTGTAGAAACATTCAATAGGGATTTATACTTTTAACTGTAATATATAGATTTAGCCAAGCTTAAAAGCGGAGCTCCCAAGTTCGAAATTAATAATTGTTCCACGGGCCCGCGTTGGATATGAGATGATAGGTAGCCAACGAGGCGCGTAGCGCCGAGTTGGCTATAATCATCGCATATCCAACAAGCACGAGTAGAATAATTGTTTTATTAAAAAAAAAATGCCCCCAAGATATTAGACAAATCTTCTCGACTTTATTTTGTAAGAAGAAACCGGATGTTACAATGTACAGATATTAGATTATGGTATATTGGCTCATATACCATAATGGTTAAGCCAATAAAAAGTCTTGAATTGCATTATCCAATGATCCAGTTTTTAATAAATATGGTGTTGTTTCGTCGTTCGATCGACAAAGTGAAAATGCCTCCCCCAAAAAAGGCTAGAGTAGATCCAGATGCCATTGAGGCAAATTTGAGTTGGACAGATGCCAAGCCATCTACGTCGTCAGCGATTAATTGTGGCTGACGTTTAACTTGCTTGCAATAATAACTTGCGTTTCCTAAGAAATACTGCGGTACACATGATAAAATTTATCGCCTGAACCTGCAACAAGGTTTGGGACCCGGAGACCGCCAGCAATGTTAGCAGCGGATCCTCCATTTTGGTTTCACCGCAAACTCAAAAGATTGCAGTCGGAAATAATATCCGGATTCGAGGAAAAAAAAAGCGGTTACACGACGAAACTTTCCGGATTCAAAGTTCCCATTTTAAATTCCGGATTCAAAATCTCCGGAGACACGACCAAACCGGGGAGTTTTTTTTTCGGATTCGTCCACTTTCGTGTAAACGGAAAAATCAATCCGGTACCAAAACGTTTCGGATTCATCACGAATCCGGAACAATTTCCTCTAGTGTAAACCTAGTCTTAATGTATCCGTCAACAGATTGTCGGCTAGCTTGTCCAAAGATCAGTATCACTGGCATGAGGAAGTTCGCTGATTTAAACCTTATTAATATTTTAAAAAGCAGGATATGTCCAAGTTTTATTCATTTAGTTATGTCTGCAATGTTTATCTGAACGTAATCGTACGTATCCTACTCCAGTAACAGTTCTTTTTGTCTGCTTGCGTGACACTGTGAAGTGTGAATTCTGGAGCTGTCAATTTCAATTTTCTCTGAGAACTTTTCAGAAAATTGTCTTATAATATTGCTTCATTAAAACAATGAACCTTTCTCAAGCATGGATTGTATGTTTTCATTGATGTTCGGGAGAAAGTGGACCTGATCCAAGATCCGAAATCAATCTTGTCAGGGACTCCCCCTCGTATCTTGCAACAAGAAGATGCGATCTGCGACGAAATAATACTTCCATAATATCTCTTCCTTATTTTCTGATGAAGAGTAGCTTTAATTTTGTTGATAAAAAAGTCTCCGTAAGGATATAGTTTATCTTATACTAAGGGTGTTTTTACCGTCAGAAAACGGCCACCAGGGATTGAATATCGTTTATAATGATAATCTACGTTAGTATCAACTGATAAAAGGATATGTTATATGAAGTAGTTTTTGTGCTTTCCTAGAATCCTCGGGAGTGTATTAAAAGCATGGCTTCGTTTAATGTCGTTCATGTTTACTCGTCTCTTTGAGTATTACCACCCTCCTTGGTGATAGACAGGATAGCAGTACTGAGACTTATTCAAATAGTGTTCAAACTTTAGGTACTGGGAAGTGCTGGAAACCAGTGCAAGCCATGACGCTTGATGAGAAGAGTCTATTTATTCATATTTCTGTTTGTTTTGATAGAATTTTGTGCCCCAAAGGGGCCATTACCCCAACGCGGGATGGTTGAACGGTTTGGATAGAGTTTTGTACCCGTCCGTGTCCACTTTCACCCGTGTTCGGATCATGTCGTGGGAAGTTGGGACACGGATGAAGTGTATTTCGCCGGCGAGAATACGGAAGATCGTCATCCGCGCAAAATACGATGCTTGGCAGCCAATTTTTCCTTGTATTCGATTTGCTTTTTTTATATAGAATCAAAACGAATTTGGTTGGTTTATATAAACTATTCAAACGTTATTAGTTTAAGCATATCAGTCAAGCAATTTAATATTATTCAAACGCTAATAGTATCAAGCAATTAATTCTCCCTACAAGAGCTACAATTTATTTCCAGTTTATAACATTACGTTACCTCACTAATGTCAGATCAGGAGCTACGCCTCCAAGAATGTTCGAAAAATGGAAAAGACACGGTGAAATTGACGTTTAAGTGTGGGCTTTTATGGTATACTGTAATTGTAAGAAAATAAATCGGTTTAGATGGAAAGGAAGCTGCTTTATGGTGATTTATTTTTGTTCAAATTCAAAGTGCCAAAAATCCCAACTGCGTGTCCACGTCTATGAATAATTGGCAATATGTTGCTCATTACGTGATATTCGAGAGACATTACGTGATATTACGTGATATTCGTGACATTTTCGTGATATTACGTGATATTCGAGAGAGCCTACCTGAGCAAGTCGCGCAGAAAGCAAATCTTTCGGACTATAACATTCAACTTTAGAATGTCACTATGTTTAAAAAGAAATTTGGGCTCTTTCTTTGTACGCTATTAATATGTGGGTCTTTTTACAAATTACTTCCAACGTGAAAAAGAGTGCAGTCACGGCTTCGATGATACCTGTTATTTAATTGCGTGACAGATCAGACAAGTGATCGAACCGCGTCGAACGGTCCTCGATTGTTGCAATGTATCAGGTGATTTTATGTCTACCAGCGCAACACCGAAAAGTGTTCTGATAAGAAACGTCGCCAACATGAGGCCGACTTACTTAGCAAAGGTCGCTTGTGAAAAGGAGAAAGCAGAATTTAGCACGAAACAAACTAACATGTCAAGACGAGCCAAACACGTAAAGACGAGGTCAAGAGGTGAGTCACAGCAGATTTTGTAAACGTTTCTCGACGCATTTCTGTTACGTGTACCTCTACATTTTTCTCTGGTGCATATTTAGCTTATTCCATTGATTTTGCTTCGCTTAAAAATTTAGAAGAGCTTCACATTGTAAACTTTTAACTGCAAACATGTGAAGTGTTAATACTTCAAAATGACGGATATTAATAATTGGCTACTTAAGGAATGTCTTGTTGTACAGATACGAAAGATCCCAAGGAAATAAAACGGTAGAAAGTTGAAGCTATCCTTGAAAATGGCTCAGGAGATTTCCTGGTCGATTTCATTGCGTACCGCGGGCATTTTTGGCACGTTTGTTTGAAGCACCAATGAATCTATTTCAGAGCAGCTGTGGGTGCACTTGAAAAAAAAAATCATATTTTATCTTAAGAAAAGATTATGAGTTGGTGGTGCTGCCAACCAATTGCAGAAGCATCAGACGAATAGGATTAGTGTGAAAATAATTTAAAACTTGCGATGAACTGACTCGACAGCGCCACGAATTAGGACATTTTCAAAGGTTTTGCTCAAGAAAATATGGTAAACCGTTTCAAGTAGATTTCTCCTATACAAGCGAGAATTTTAACAAACGAACATTGCTGTCTTATGTATTGGACTTAAGCCTACCAATTGACGAAGTATGGGCGAGAATGAATTTTGAGGTGTGTCCGCGATTTCTTTAATTTTTACTGACATTTACTCTTATGTGTTACCCTCTGTAAATAAAGTTGTTACTTACTTACTTACTTACAAAGCTATAAAGAGCTGTACACCGCTATACACAGCTATACATGGCTATACACAGCTATACATGCCTACACACAGTTATACAGGGCTAAACACAGCTATACAGGGGTATACACAGCTATACACAATTCTATATAGAGCTATAAAGTACAGCTACACATGGACATACATAGCCATACAGGGCTGTACACAGCTATACACACCTAAAGAGCGCAAATCAAGGCTTTTATC
The DNA here is from genome assembly GCF_964205215.1 of Stylophora pistillata. Lineage (NCBI taxonomy): Eukaryota > Metazoa > Cnidaria > Anthozoa > Scleractinia > Pocilloporidae > Stylophora > Stylophora pistillata. The sequence continues at coordinate 9,268,528 of NC_142528.1, read as the reverse complement.
ATTTACGTAGGGTGAATTTCATGGTCGTGATAAACCTTCCAAATCGACTTCTAGTATGGCAGTTTTGTATGGTACATTTCGCTTTTCTTGTTACCGTTTGTCGCTAAACCATCTCATTATCATAGGTAAACTCGTTTTATTCATCAGCGCCAAGAATAAGAATAAGGTCAAGTTAGGTGAATATATACTCGTTTGGCTCGAGACAAACTATATTTAGAAAATTACATCGCTATGAAATCAGAGGATCAAAGTAATTTTATTACAGAGCGGAGGTTCTCATCAAAGACAGTTTTAGTGTTTTTGAAAACCTTTTTAATCAATGGTTATGTTTTTGTACTATTGTAACCCAAGTTTAGAATTTTTCGCTTAAGTGGTACTAAGTTTCAGTAGTGGTAATTTCTATGTAAGTAGTATTGTAAGTAGTATCGTTTGTAAAAAAAGCATTTTGTGGCATTGTTGTCCTGTTTATGATAAACAAAAAATGTTAAACAGTTTTCAGAAAAGACGAAAACCATGCGCACTCATAATTTTTTAGGTCTTTATTATTTTAATAGTTTTTCCTATTTAGTAATGCTAAATTTTTTCCTTTCTCATATATTGTAATCAGTCCTCTATCGTGAACATTAATATTAACCATTTAAAAATTGGTAAATAATTAGAAATATGGTTTAAAATTGTAAATTATTTCTATCATTATTATTAAACGAAGCGGGCCAATTTGTATCATAGTTTTTGTAAATACTTTTAATGATTATAGGGAATAAAGGTTTTGTTGATTAATAAAACCATGTGATTGAATCAGACAGTGATTAATCGGACTTAAAATAAATGTGAAATGTTTTCATTATTGTACTTTTGAATTTTGAAAGGAGGTTTTTAAATACCTAATAAGTTATTTTCCTAGAGACAGATACTGAGTATCTCGTAACTTCAATGTTCAAATTGGCCTCTTCATGAACAGTCTTCGTTATTTCGCAATCGTGACTCATAAAGCTAGCGTCATAAAGGAAAATATAAAATTACTGAGTTACACGCTTTTATTCTCCTTGATATATGATTTTGCTGCAAAAAGACAAGCCCACTGTGCCCTGCTTCACGTACAATTCGCGTGCGTTTGATGAAATAGCTGCTGCGGCGATTTAGCTTGCAGTGTCAGCCAAAGACTGAGAAAAAGGAATTCACTGCACATTGCTTTGCAGTCAAAATCACAAAATCAGAGGAATATCAAGGGATGGTGATTCATTATCTAGTTCGCACCATATCTAGAATCGCTTTAAGGGTCGTCTTGAATTGCTTTTAGCTGGGAATGAAATAACCGGCCCCAAATTCTATCGTGCAGTTTGCTGCACTCTGAAAAATCTGCTCATCTCATAACTTGGGAGTAATTAGCCCATCTGCACGGAGCCGGTTCTCAAGTTTGATAGAATGTAAAACACTTGCTCAGTGCGACCAACACTCTGAAAATACCATTTTATTTTAAACCACTGGTGATATATTGGAAATTTTTAACAACCTAGCCCTCAGAAAAATCAAGATTCATTTACGTACTGAAACGTTTTTATTGCGATCCATTTCTTTCATAGCCTTCACATTGTTCGCAAACAGTTTAAGTTTGTTATGGGTAGAATTTCAAGTGCAATCTCCATTTTGATTTTTCACTATACCGGATTTACCTCAATGTAAAAATTTATTTAAAATTTTATTTTGTTTCGCCAGTTCGTGTTAAAGTTAAGTTATTGCTTTAAGTTTTTTCTTTTGTTTTCTTTGTGTTACATCTCCGTCAGTTTCACATGTTTTTACGGATGAGCCATTTTGCGTGACCCTGGAATTCTGGGATGTTCCTTCACCGAGGGCACGAAAAAAACATAGAAGGGGTAGCTACTTTCACATCTAAGACATTTTGCTTAGATTGTTCAAAATTGTTCAGTAACTATCTAACGGAGATTTTTCACCGATAGAACGCGACTTTGAGATGATCGTAAATCAACTTCCTTCTTTTGTTACTGGTGACGTCACGAGATTCTATTCTCACCATGGTCAACTAGAACCTATGTTTTTAAGACGCTCGGAAAAATACATGTGTTAAGTCGGATTATTTCACCTTCTCTAACTACTATGTTATCCCCAAAAATCTTCGAATTATAGAGCTCAGAGATTGTCTTTCAGAAAACTCTTTCGTTCTTATTTCATGCATGCCAGGACAACCCAACCCATTGAATACCGTATACCCGGAATGCTAGGTAGGACGCGAATGCCGGATCTTATGAGAAAGAGAAACGTGGCTGCCAGATCCCGGGTTACCTTATAAGGGGCGACATGCTTTGGTTTCATGCCTGATATGAATACACAATGAAAAATGTATCTACCTCTCCACACCACGAAATATTTAAGACTGGACATTTTACCCATTCCAAAGTCTGGGCTTTTCCTTCAGAACAGATGAACAGCCCATTGCTTGCGCCTAGGTAATTATCTTGGGTCTACATCATCGAAATGAGTATCAAAAAAGTCAAAACACACTTTTTATCAACCTCCATTTAATTTAGAAATGACCATAAAAAAGATTCTGAAGATAGGCTATAGGTGCGGAATTGGACGAAAGAGCAAAGGGGTCGGAGAACCAAATATAAATGCAAGTCACAAGTCGTGTCGAGACGGTCTCCGCAAATCGAAGTGTCCGTGTGTAGGGGGTGGTGTTGAATGCACCGAAGTCTGCGGATGCTTCGACTGTGGAAAGATTGTTCAAGCTCGAGCTGACCCGAGAAAAACCCCTAAAAGAAAGAAGCGAAATAGGGCGACGATCTTTCCCTATAAAGAAAAAAAGGCGTCCAAATTCATGAAAGGTCAAAATGCGGAGGTGGATGGTGGACCCTGGAGGAACATTGAAACCCTTTGTCTGATTGTTTGCTGGGACGTGTTGCAAAGTCAGGGACTTTCCCTAAATTCTAAACCTTTGCATGATTTTTATGATTTTGTGGCTAAGTCTCCTGTTAGTATGGACATGTCTCTAAACATAGCTGCGAAGTCCACAGTCCAGATAGCGGCTAAAATAGCGCACCTTAGAGGCATCGATTCACACTGTATCAATTCACACAGAAATTACTGGGAAAATACACTCAGCTTTGTGTCAGTATTGAGTGATTACATACATTTTGTAGGACAATTTTTGTTCTTTTGCATCTTAGGTTGCTATTAGAACAAAAGGTTTACGCTGCGCTTTTCATGTTTATGTTGGAAAAGGTATAACTAATCGTACGCGAACTCGTTCATGTTGGATTGCTTCAGAATAAGTACAAGTTGTTGCTTGTTTAATTGATCACAATAGTTTTCTGAATTACTCGAATATTAATGATAGTTCTACAATCTCTCATTGACGGTAATCTCTCATTTACTTGTTGCAAGAGTGTGTTATCAAAGAAATAAACACGTAAAAAAGGCAATTTGTGTGTAACAAAAAGATATAATGACTCGAAAGAACAGGTTACTTGCTACAGGAAGAGAGTCTGCATTGCTTCGATTGCTGCCAATTGAATTACATACATTCACACATAGACTTTATTTATGCTCGAAAAATAGAGAGAAGCTGTAGAGCTAATATCTTCGAGAAAGTAAGCTAAAATAAAATAAAATATGCTATACTACAATTCCAATAAAATAAAATATGCTATACTACAATTCCAATATTATTTATTAACTTTGTACAACAATATGCATGCAAAGGGAAATATAACTTATAGATCTACTGTGGAGCTAATATTTTCCAGAAAATAAGCTGAGATAAAATAAAATATGCTATATTACGATTTCAATATTATTTATAAACTTTGTACAACAATATGCATGCAGAGGGAAATATAACTTGTAGATCTACGTAGAAAAGCTTCTTATCAGAGGATCTCCTGCTTGAATTTTAGAAAATTTAATGTTTTTTAAGTGTCTGGGGAGAGTTCCATATTTTGCTAGCTAAGTTCGAAAAAGAGTGCAGACCGTAAGTCGTTGTTTTTGGGTTGGGAAGGGCCAGGATATAACTTCCGCGCAAATTGTAGGATGAAGACCGTATATCTTTTAAATAAACTGGATAATTCATAAAGAACAGACTCTTATATAACGTGATCATGAGGTTCTGGAGGCGTCTAATGAATAGAGATTTTAAGTTAACTTTGCTTAGTAAAATGTCATACAGAGAGCTGTAGTCCTGTGGTATAAACCTAAGAATGCGCTTATTTAGACTATCTACTTCGTCGACATTGCGCGTACCGCAGAAATGCCAAACAGAAGAACAGTTTTAAAAAATGCGGCAAAATAAAAGCTTTATAAAGCTTCAATAGCGTCTCATTCTTAATAAGTTTTCGATATCTAAGCATTACGTTAAATTGATTATTTACTTTCATACAGATAACTGATACGTGATTATCAAAAGAGAGCCTATTATCTATTGTCATCCCAAATATATCCATTGGGTTATTTACTGTGAAACAAAAATTTTGGGCTCAGTTTTTCCCGGGAATTAAGTAGTGGATAACCCTTTTTGTTTACCTTTTTTGTTTAGCAGGTTTCTAGGATCGCTTGAGCACTTAAGTGGTATGTACGGCCTATTCCGGAATAATGATTCAGTAGTTTTCTGAGGGAAATCCATTTTACTACATTTTTACACTTATTAGATGACAAACTAATCCTTAAGTAAGGTCTAACGATATAATTTTTGAAAGTAACGCCATTTCAATTCAACGCTCGCAAATCTTTTTAGTTTTTTCTTACACTAGAAGACGCAATTTCGCACAGGGTAGCGAAACGTAGTTCTATGTTTTCTGTAATATCTACCCTCTCGCCATAATGTCTCCCAAGTCCTTCCAATCAGTTCTTTGTATGACTGCGTCAAGCTTGCCATTTTTCCTTCTGCCTTTGGTTACTGACAAGCTGTTGAACAATTTTTATTCATCTTACATCTTTATCAACAACTCATGAACATAGATGTATAGCTATGTGTACTTCTATTTCGATTATTTGTATAACTTTGTATAGCTGTGTATCTGACTCCGTTTTGTTGTTTATGTAATGTTAACACAATTGCAATAAGCCGGAGTAGTCTAATTTGTTCATCATATATCAAGGAGAATAAAAGCGTGTAATTCAGCAATTTTTATAAATATTTTCCTTCAGAACACAAGCTTTATGGGTCATGTTTGCGAAATAACGAAGGTTGAAGAAACTAATTTGAACATTGAAGTTACGAAATACTCAAGTATCAATAGCCCTGTATACCTGTGTATAAATGTGTATAACTATGAATAGCTGTGTATAGCTTTGTATAGCTATGTATAGCTGTGTATAGCTGTGTATAGCTGTGTATAGCTGTGTATAGCTATGTATAGCTGTGTATAACCCCATAGAGCTGCGTATAGCCCTTTATAAAGGCTGATAGTTTCTAAAGAAACTGTTTAGGGTTGCGTCGGTGGGGGTAAAGAAATAATTTGAATATATAATTTTGATACCTGTGGGATTTAGACTGCCGGTTTGAAAGATGGTATCGACGAACGCTTTTCATTCCATCAACGAACGCTTTTCATTCCACTAATTTATTCGTGTTTTTCTCGTTGCCATGTTCCCACCAATCACGTAGTTCCTTTTTCTGCCTTTAAAAGCACACACAACCCACAATTCCCCTATTCGCTCCGACGAAGGGCTAACGCTCGAAACGTCAACTTTTATAATCGTAACGGTGGCCATTTTACCATTTCAACTTTGTTGATATATTCAAATTATAGCCCTTTATAGCTATGTAAAGCCCTGTATAGCTATGTAAAGCCCTGTATAGCTGTGTATAGCTCTGCACAGCTGTGTAAAGCTGTATATAGCTTTGTATAGCTGTGTATGGCTCTGTATAGCTGTGTATAACTCTACACAGCTATACAGGACTGTGCACAACTCTCTTGTAACTGGCTGTGTATAGCTGTGTATAGCAGTGTATATTTGTGTATAGCTATGTATAGCTGTGCATAGCTGTGTAAAGCTGTGTACAGCTGTGTATAGCCCCGTATTGCTGTGTATAGCCTTGTATAGCTGTGTATAGTTGTGTATAGCTGTGTATAGCCCTGTTTAGCAGTGTATAGCCCTGTTTAGCCGTGTATAGCTCTATATAGCCCTGTATAGCTGTGTAAAGCCCTGTATAGCAGTGTATAGCCTGGCGTAGCTGTGTATAGCTGTGCATAGCTGTAGATAGCCCTGTATAGCTATGTATAGCTCTATATAACTGTGTATAGTCGTATATAGCTGTGTATAGCCATGTATAGCTGTGTACAGTCCTGTATAGCTGTGTATAGCTGTGTATAGCTGTGAATGGCTGTGTATTGCAGCGTATATTTGTGTATAGCTATGTATTGCAGTGTATAGCTGTGTATAGCCCTATATAGCTGTGTGTAGCCATGTATAGCTGTGTATAGCCCTATATGGTTGTATACAGCTCTTTATTAAAAACTGAATCATTGGATAATGCAATTCAAGACTTTTTATTGGCTTAGCCATTATGGTATATGAGCCAATATACCATAATCTAATATCTGTACATTGTAACATCCGGTTTCTTCTTAAAAAATAAAGTCGAGAAGATTTGTCTAATATATTGGGGGCGTTTTTGTTAATAAAACAATTATTCCACTCACGCTTGTTGTACTTGCAAAGACAGAGCTGAATAACGTATACGCATGCGCCAGGTTTTGCCGCGGAAACACAGATTTTGAGTTGCTCTCATGGTTGATTTCCTATTCTGTTGCTTCGAGGCGTCATTTTCCTTGCCGCTTTTCGTTTACGGAACAACCTCCAAAAACTTGGTACACCCCGTAAAAATTTTAAAAAATTAATTTTCTCCTTAAAACCTCTGGAAATAGGAAAATCCCTTTGACGAAAACAGAGTTCCTCGGTTTTAAAAGTCAGCCATTATTATTTTCCGCTAATTTCGCTAAATTTTAGACCCAGAACACTTGAGCCCGCGTTGTTGACCGCATACCCTCTGGCGTAGCATTCATTATTCAGCTCTGTCGCTTTTCGATCGACTGACGATGATGTATATTAAACAAACTGGAGTTTCTTCAGGCAAGTTCACAGCTCTTGCCAAACCAAGTGGTAGGGGCTTAGAATTGCCGTAAAAAGCTTCTTTACTACTCCTTGTTTTACCGAAGAACCAACATTTTGCATGAATGGACGAAAAAGTATACAACACTGTAAAAGTTCGCAACCGTATTGAAAGTTTGCACAAAAGACCGTTTTCGGCGCGAGAACAATTTTTTTGTACGCAATTTGTACACTAATAATAATAATAATAAATTTCATGTATATAGCGTTCATATCCTGAGCTCATGGCGCTTTACAACACTGTGCGGGGGACTTTAGCAGACAGCTAAGCAGTTTACAATCAAATAAAGGCGAATCTAACAGATGCCCCCTCCCCCCAATTCCCAGTAAACAGGCCAGACCACATCACAGTAATCTCGTGAGTGAGTTCTTTAACGTCCCCTGCCTAACCAAATTAACTAATTAATAGATGCAGTATACGGAACCTCCGGTTTATTCGTCCTTATCCGAGAAGACTAGAATTTCTATCCATTTCTTGATGTTATAGAAAGGTAGCACATTCTCCTCAGTTATTTTAAGACCCTGAGTGTTGGTCCGGCCGGGGCTTGAACCCTCGACCTCCCGCACAACAGTCCGGCGCTCAACCAATTGAGCTAACCCTCTCAATTTTTTGCAATTCTTTTCTTCTTTTCAAAAATGAGAATTAAAACCTTATCTTTTTAACGGCTTCCCTATTTTTTAAACTTTTGTAATGGCTGTTCCCTTCCCGCAAAATTTATTCAGTTTAAATAAGCACGTCTGAGCCCGCGTTTCGTACCGCGGGTCTCTGGCGCACGCGCACACGTTTTTCATCCCTGTCGTTGTTCGCATGGTTGATATCCTATTCTGTTGCTTCGAGGCTTCGTTTTCCTTACCGCTTTTCTTTTACAAATCAACCTCCGAAAACTTGGTACACCCCCTAAAAATTTCAAAAATTAATTTTCTCCCTAACACCTCTGGAAATAAGAAAATTCCTTCAACGAAAGCAGACGCTGAGCTTACTCCTTCGTTTATGAGACCTGATTTTGCCTTGATGTGAATTGTAATGACCTCTACAGTTAAAGAAGAAGACTTTGAAGTAGCCTTTCAAAGTGCATTGCAGTTTTTTCCGGGTATCATTCCGAAGAAAGAGCAGATCGAGTGTATCAAAACTTTACTTGTCGATCGGCGAGACGTTCTTGGTGTTCTTCCAACAGGATTTGGAAAAAGTTTTATTGACCAAATTCTTCCAAAGATTTATTTCAATTTATGGAAAGTAAACCACGGGGAAGAGAAAACCTTCAAGATAATTGTAGTTAACCCGCTCGAGTTGATTCGAAAACAAATAAAGAAACTTTGCACACTTGGGATCAAAGCTGATGCTCTTGATTCGTGCGATAAAAAATCACTTGAAGATGCAGAAATAATTATTGGAAGCGCTAAACATTGGATGCTGGAAAAGCACAAAAACGAGCTTAAAACGGGTGTCTTAAGAAACGTTTCTGTGCTGGTGATCGACGAGGCACACACAGTCGAAACATGGTGAGTTAGTGGAACTTGTGGCCTTATTAATTTTTGTTAAACTTGTGGCCTTAATAGGTCGCCATTGTACTTTGCAGCAGAAGGTCCTTGACTGTAAGTCTTAAGTTCTTTACGAATTAGTTGAAGAGTTCTTTGACAAGCTCTCGCCGGAACGGTGGAAAACTCAAGGTAGCATTAGCGGCGGCACGATAGTTTCCCTTGCAAACAGTCTTTATCATACTACTCTCACTCTTATCCTCACAACTTCTCTCCAAAACTCTCGATGAAGCTGCAGGATAGCCAACGAAGACCTACATGAATAAAAAATACTCTGCGTAAGGCAAACATTGAAAAGAATTAATATAAAAACAAGG